>NC_057737.1:1172082-1173490 GCF_004010195.1 Chiloscyllium plagiosum | reverse complement strand
GAAGGGAGGGAGGGGGCGTGGGGGGGAGGGAGACGTGGTGGGGAGGGAGGGGGGGGGCTCAGTGAGTGTCGTTTGGCTGGTCACAGCAGCAGCTCTTTCCCACCCACGTTCCCACCAATGACCATGAGACCATGTTGCGAACCATTTGATTTGAGCATCTTGAGATTGAGGGAGGGATTGGGGTCAGGTCACTGACCAACATCATTCTCCCTCATTAAAGGGAGCCAGTAGATCCTTAGAGAGACTTCAGCTTCATCCAAAAGGCCATTCGGCCTCTCCAGTCTGCTCTGATGGTTTATTCCCCAATTTGAAGTTGAGGATTCCTTCTTGACAATCAGTAACTTTTGGGATCTGAAAGTAGTTCCCCTGCCCAACATGTTGCAGAAGCAATATACATTGCTCACCATCCTCTCTCCTGTTGGGATCTACAGGGATCACTTGGATGAATGAGACAGAGGGAATCCACTTGGTCATCTAATGAGAAAGGGGTCTATACTTAAATAAGATGTAGGTCATTACATAATAGCATCTAGCTGTGAGTTAAGATAGACAATGTTTCAGGGTTATGAGGAAGGTGCACATTGTTGGTGTCTCTCCTCCGGGATGTGAGACTGCTCTCCCACCCAGTCTGTGAGACAGTATTCTCGCTGGTGCTTAAGGCCCTCCCCAGCATTAACCCCTTCAGCCCCTGAAACCCTGATATAACAGGGAACATCACTGACATTTCTTGCTCATCCCTAGTTACCCCTTGAGAAGGTGGAGGTGAGCTGCTGCAGTCCAAGTGCTATAGATTGACCCACAATGTCCTTAAGGAGGGAATTCCAGGATTCTGACCCAGCGACAGTGAACAAATGGTGATATATTTCCAAGTCAGGATAGTGAGTGGCTTGGAGGGGAATTTGCAGGGGATGGTTTTCCCATGTATCTGCTGCCCTTGCCCTTCTAGATGGAAGTGGTCGTGGATTTGGAAAGTACTTGGATTGCTTGGAGAGAGTGAAGACTGCAGATGCTGGACGTTTTGGGTCAGGACAGTGAAGACTGCAGATGCTGGACGTTTTGGGTCAGGACCCTTCATATTGGATTGTTTTACAATGTGAACCACATTGGCATTTGGATGGGTATATGGACTGAAAGGGTTAGGAGGGATGTGGGCCGGGTGCTGGGAGGTGGGACTAGATTGGGTTGGGATATCTGGTCGGCATGGACGGGTTGGACCGAAGGGTCTGTTTCCATGCTGCACATATCTATGACTCTATGAGTCTCCCCTTCCCCCAACCCCTCCCCCAACCCCTCCCCCTCCCCAACCCCTACCCCTCCCCAACCTTTCCCCCTCCCCCAACCCCTCCCCAACTGTTCCCCCGCCCCAACCTCTACCTCTCCCCAACCTTTCCCCCTCCCCAACCTCTCC
>NC_057737.1:1166825-1171962 GCF_004010195.1 Chiloscyllium plagiosum | reverse complement strand
CTGGGTCAAAATCCTGGAATTCCCACTCTAAGGGACATTGTGGGTCAACCCACAGCACATGGACAGCAGCGGTTCAGGAAGGCAGCTCACCCCCACCTTCTCAAGGGGTAACTAGGGATGGGCAATAAATGATGGGGCCCAGCCAGCAACACTCCCATTCCAAAAATGAAACAGAAAATTAGATTAGAGGTTTGAATGGATTCATATTTGTAATGGGTTTAGATTAATTGGGGAACTTTCCCATTTGTTCTCCTCCTTCCTGAGCAGTAACCCGAGTGATTCCTGTTACTAGAGTTCAACCTCTGTTTGACCCCAGGCTGACCCGGCCTGGTCTAAAGGACTGTGTATTGAACAATGCAGCACTCCCTGGCTGGGAGTGGAATCCACAGCGCTGGAACCCCAAGAAAACCTTACCCACCCCCCATCCACCCCCACATCCCCCAGCCTCACATTTCACCCCAGAGTAACAGAATAACGCAATAACTGGAAAGGACATACCATTGAAGCCAGGACAGGGAGGAAGAGGGTAGCTGTAGCAACATTGCTGGTGCACTCTGTGAAGATAGCAACTATCAGACACAAGATCATCACAATGGCCCATGGGGGAATGGTCTGGAGGGGCACTAACTGATTCCCCAACCACCTGGAAAGGCCAGAAACCTGGGGGCAAGAAAAAACATTGAACATTTTAACTCGGACAGTATTTCTGTTCATGTCTGTAAATTAAATATAGAACCTTAAAAGCTAATAACCTTAGGATTATTACCTGAGCCACACACAGATTGGTTTAGGTAAAGAAGTGGGTGGGTGAGACTTAGTTTGTGGATCCCTGGTATGAGCTCTGAGGAAATTAGGAGCTCGATCGTTTAGACTACCTTCACCAGAACTATCCTGGGACTAGGACTCTGTTCAGTCGTAATTAGGGGTCATCTAAATGAAACAATGGTTGGGGAGGGGGGGAATGTTAGAGTTAGGGGACGGCAGTGGAGGGGTCAAGTGAGGGAAGATGTGAGGAGAATAGTGTAGAACACCAGAGGGATATAAATGTGGAATGGGTGTAAAGGGAAAGATAATGTGGAGTGATTCTTTTTTGCCAGGAAAAATCTAGAGAGGGAGCAGAAATGGAGGCAGCGCAGGAGCAGAGAGAGCTGGGTGTATATGGGTATAAATCATTGAAGGTGGCAGGATGGGGGAGAGCCAGATTAATAAAGTGCACAGTGTCCCCAGCTTCATTAATAAGGCCATATAGCACAAGAGCCAGGAGGTGATATCAATCCTGTATAAGATACTGCAGCCACCATCTCTCAAGAGAATTGTGCAAAAGGAGCGGTGAAGCTATCAAGGCATTTAAAACTCCAAACCTTTAAACAAATTGACATAAACTGTCTACAGTGTTTAAAAATGAAATAGTCTCACTCTATTGACATAAACCTGAGGGTCATTATTACAGGATTAGCTGTGTATAACTGATTTGATTTGATATATGATTGTCACATATACTGAGATACAGTGAAAAGTATGTTTTGCATGCCTACCAGACAAATCATACCTTACATGAGTACATCAGGGTAACAGAGCAGAATGCACAATATAGTGTTATAGCTACAGAGAGGGGGCAGAGAAAGATCAATTCTAATACATAAGAGGTCCATTCATAAGACTAAAGAGCGGGGAAGAAGCTGTTCTTGAATCTGTTGGGATGTGATTTTGCAATCTCCCATTTTCAAATTGAGGTGTGTCTCATTTCGGGTTGGTTAACAACTCCAAATGATGAGAAACCATTTAAATGGGACTAAGAATTCCAGGGCTTTGTAGGGCCCTGGGGGTGGGACCCACCAGCAGCGAGAGTCAGGGGGGCAGAGGTGAGTGATGTGGCCTTCAGTGGAGAGAAGGTGCCGGAGAAGCTGAAAAGGTCTGAAGGTGGATTAATCACCCAAACCAAATGGACTACACCCCCAGGGTTCAGGAGATTGTGAAGGCACTGGTAGTGATCTTTCAGGAATCACTGGAACAAGGGAGGCTCCTAGACTGCTGGAAAATGGTGAATGTAACACCTCAGTTTAAGAACAGAGAGAGGCAGAAGACAGAAAACTACAGGCCGATTAGCCGACATTGGTTGTGGTAAGAGTCTCGATTCCAATATTAAGGACGGGATTGCAGAGCATTTGGAAGTGAACGTAAAATAGGGCAGAGTCAGCACGGCTTGGGAGATCGCGCCTGACAAATCTGTTAGAATTCTTTGAGGAAGTAATGAGCAAGTTAGACAAAGCAGGGCCAGTGGATGGGATCTGTTTGGATTTCCAGAAGGCCTTTAACAAGGTGCCACACCGGATGCTGCAAAATAAGAGCCCATATTGTCAGGGGCAAGGTACTGGTATGGAGAGATGATTGGCTGACTGGCAGAAGACAGGGATTGAGGATTACATTAGATGCCCTACAGTATGGAAACAGGTCCTTTGGCCCAACGAGTCCACACCGACCCTCCAAAGAGCAACCAGGATATAGGGGTCTTTGTCAGGGTGGCAGCTGGTGACTAGTGGAGGTCCACAGGGGTCAGTGTTGGGGCCACAACTATTCACAATGTACATTAACGAGCTGGACAATGATACTGAGGAAATTGCCGATGATAGGGGCAGGTGGTGGTGAGGAAGGGTGAGGCTGCAAAAGGAAACGGGCAGGCTAGGAAAGTGGGCAATGAAGTGGCAGACTGGGTATAATGTGGGCAAGTGTGAGATTATGCACATTGGTAGGAAGAGTAGAGATATAGACCACGGGTATGCTCCACTTTTCAAAAGTCCACTTTACACCACTTTGCTCTTATGGAAGACCTACATTAGTGCCTGTTTTCGCTAACTGAAAGAAATCCAAAGAGGATTTTTGCTTTTTTGAGAAAAGGTGAAATTTTTCCCATATAAGTTAATGCTTCTTGGCTTTACGCCATCTTGGCTAACACAAGGTTTCATAGGAACGCTCGACATTCGGATAGCGGAAGATCCCTGTATTTTCTAAGCAGGGAAAGGTTTTGGAAATCTGAAGCACAAAGGGACTTGGGAGTCGTAATTCAATATTATCTTAAGGTTAACATCAGGTTCCGCTGGCAGATTCCTGATTAGTAAGGGGACCAAAGGTAACAGGGAGAAGGCAGGAGAATGAGGTTGAGAAACATATCAGCCATGATGGAATGGCAGAGCAGATTGGATGGACTGAATCGATTTCTGTCCCTAATCGATATGTAACCCCAGCCTGTAAGTGTGATCCTGAGCTGCCAGTCACTGGAGCAGTCCCTCCTCATTCCCAGTCTCCACTCTCGGTCCCCTGTACTGTTACAATACAGTCTGAGTTACAAAGCCTTGTCTTTATACTCCCCACTGACCATCCTAGGGCTCATGCAAAAACTGCACCGTCAGGAAGTACACGTTTACTCTCAACTTGTACTTTCTGTAGTTCAGGAGGTGAGGCAATGAACAATTGAGATGTGTAAAATATTGAAGAGAATAAATAGAATCAAGCTATTTGCTCTGGTTAAGGGATTCCCAAGTGAAGGGCAGGAATGATTAGATTGACTACAGTGTGGAAACAGGCCCTTCAGCCCAACCAGTCCACACCGACCCTCCGAAGAGTAACCCACCCAGACCCATTTCCCTCTGACTAAAGCACCGAACACTATGGGTAATTTAGCATGGCCAATTCACCTGACCTGCACATCTTTGGACTATGGGAGGAAACCCACGCAGACACGGGGAGAATGTGCAAACTCCACACAGACAGTCGTCCAAGGCTGGAATCAAACCTGGGACCCTGGTGCTGTGAGGCAGCAGTGCTAACCACTGAGCCACCGTGCCATACCACCCCAATCTGAAGGATTCTGCAGAAAGTAGCCAAAGGGGAAAACTGGAGCCCTCTCCCTCCAAAACGCTGTTGGGATTGTGGGAGGAGGTCAGCTGGAATTTTCAGGAGTGAGATGGATAGATGTTTGGAAGGCAAGTGTATCAAGGGATATGGAGAAAAGCAATATTGAACAGTCAACTGGACAGCAGTGTATGCTGAATGGGCTGAATGTCCTCCTCCTGTTCCTAATGAGACTATAGACAGTTCCTGCTCCTACAAAATCACGCTTACAGGATAATGACAGTGAGTTATTGTGATCTGGTCAGTGCTGTCTGTCCGGGCTGGGGAATTAGGCTCTTTCAATTGGATATTCGAAACAGAGGGAAAAAACGTTGATAGAAATGATTTTAATTTTTATTCCGTGACATTTTGAAAAGAAACATTTATAGGAAAGAACATTGGAGTAGGGACCAGTTAGATTGCTCTTTTAGGGGCTAGTACAGTGCGAGGGACTGAGTGGCTTCCTCCTGCACTGAGTGAACCTATTCCATCAGACACATCATGAACTTCCTCTGTGTTCTGTGCAAGAACAACATCCCAGAACGGTATCTACTAGGCCCAGCTGAATTGGTCATGTACACGGTCAGTTCAGCCACTATTCTGCCCTCTCCCTGTTGCCCCCGCAGTGTCTGTACCTGAGCAGGGAGTGGGGGGTGGGGTTGGGATAGTCGGAGTGCTTACCTCACAGCCTTTAGCCAGTGCGAAGCCTCCTCCCAACAGGAATACCACATTCCAGGGCAGCTTATGGTGAACAACATCCCAATTCAGGAGTCTCTGGCTCGCTCCCTCCTGTTCAGCTGGACGGCATTTATAAAACACAAACAAACAATCTCACAATCATCCTTTCCTCCGTTCCAATCACTCCTGCATTGTCGTTGGCTGAAATGTTTTTGGCACTGAGTCAGTAACAGAGATGTGAGAGTTGAGAGCCCAGTCTGAATGGGGAAAGGCCGATAGAGAGAGACTAGCTTCCCTCAGCAGTGAGTGTCCCAATACAGCAGAGGGTCACGGTCAAACACCGCCCAGTCTCTGACTGCTCTCAGGGTCGAAGCAATTGTGGTTTGAAACAAACTCTGAAAGGACCGTGCCACAGAACTGACTGAGATTCTGACTCAGTCTGGCCATTCTGGTTATTATATTGGCTGGTCTTCTCTGACTGGGCTGGAGACACGTTGGTGGGAAGTGTAGAGGGTGCTTTACTCTGTATCTAACCCCATGCTGTCCCTGTCCTGGGAGTGTTTGATAGGAG
>NC_057737.1:1160464-1164383 GCF_004010195.1 Chiloscyllium plagiosum | reverse complement strand
ATCTGGGGGTGTGAGGGAGGGGGCTGTGGCAGGGAAGGTCAGAATCAGGGCTCTGGGTCAGTGCCAGGTGAAGGGGGTCAGTGCCGGGTCAGGGGTCAGTGCCAGGTGAAGGGGGTCAGTGCTGGTTCTGTGGGGTCGGTGACAGGTGTGTGGGGTCAGTGCCAGGTCAGGGGACGAGTGCCAAGTTGGGGGTTCGGTGCCAGGTCGTGAGGGGTCAGTGCCGGGTCAGGGAGTCAGTGCCAGGTCGTGAGGGGTCAGTGCCAGTGTGGAATTGAGCATCTGGTTGTAATGCTGACGATGTGAGGCAGTGGGTGAGGGGTCCATGCAGTTTGTTAGTTACAATGTTACAGGGACATTACTGAGGCCCATTCTGGAACATGCTGTCCCGTTCTGGTCTCCCTCCCTATCAGAAGGAGATTGTTAAACTGGGGAGGGTGCAGAAATGGTTTACTAGGACGTTGCCAGGTGGGGAGGGCTTGAATTATAAAAACTGGCTGAACAGGCTGGGGCTGTTTTCCCTGGAGCGTCGGAGGCTGAGGGGTGACCTTATAGAGGTTTATAAAATCATGAGGGGCATGGATAGGGTAAATAGACAAATCTTTTCCTTGGGCTGGGGTAGACCAGAATTAGAGGGGCATAGGTTTAGGGTGAGAGGGGTAAGATATAAAAGAGACCTAAGGGGCAACTTTCTCATGCAGAGGGTGGAATGAGCTGCCAGAGGCAGTGGTGCTTGAAGGTGCAGTCACAACATTTAAATGACATTTGGATAAGTACAGGAATGGGAAAGGTTTGGAGGGATATGGGACAGGAGCAGGCAAGGGGGAACATGGGAACATTTAGATTGGGAACATGGTCACCATGGACTGGTTGGGCCGAAGGGTCTCTCTGCATGCTGTATGACTCCAATGAGATGAAAATTGATCTTCCCCAACCCTCTTCCTTACTCCCATTCTTTGCAAACACTTTTGGAAGAATATGAGGGCTTTGAAGAGACTGCAGTAAGGATTTACAAAGACACAGCTGCTGAACCAGAGTTAACACCCATTTAATATAACAAGCTTGCTCTTGGACTGTGTATCTCCCTTTTCACTCAACGGTGTTACCATCACTGAACCTCCCACTATCAACATCCTGGGGGTTACCACTGACTAGGAACACAACTGAACTTCTCACATAAACATAATGGTTGGAAGAGCAGGTCAAAGACTAGGAATACTGCAGCGAGTAACTCCCCTCCTGACTCCCCAAAGCCTGTCCCACCATCTACAAGGCACAAGTCAGGAGTGTGATGGAATACTCCCCACTTGCCCTGGATGGGGGCAGCTCCAACAACACTCAGGAAGCTCGTCACCATCCAGGACAAAGCAGCCGCTTGACTGGCACCACATCCACAAACACCCACTCCCTCCCCCACCGACGCTCAGTAGCAGCAGTGTGTACTGTCTACAAGATATGCTGCAGAAATTGACCAAAGATCCTCAGACAGCACCTTCCAAACCCATGACCACTTCCATCGAGAAGGACAAGGGGCAGCAGATACATGGGAACACCACCCCCTGCAAGTTCCCCTCTGAGCCACTCACCATCCTGACTTGGAAATATGTCATCAGGCAGTGTGGAGGACAGAGGGAGGGGAAGAAGGGAGTGCGGAGGAGGTAATGATGAGTAACATTAATCTCCATCAAATTGGAAGCTGGACCAGTCATAAATGCAAGCCCAGGATGGGAGAGAGGTTCCAGGAATTTGACAAGTGTGTTTCTATGCTAAATGCATGTTTTGGACACATGTGTTTCTACACTGCATGTATGTGTCAGACACCCGTGTTCCTTTCTGTTCTGCGTGCATGAGTTGGGGAGCTCCCTAACACGGAGTGTATGCTGCATTTAACCAGGTCCCACGTGACTGCAGTCTGTTCAATGTTGCATTCACTGGGCCCTCTCCTCACATTCTGGGAACAAATGCATGGAACTGACAGTAACCCTCAGTGACAGCCGTGTTCCAGCTTTATTCATGTAATATGTCCTTGGCTGCATTTCCAGCTGGACAATGAACGGTTTGTTCCTCAGCAAACACTCGGAAACAATTATAGTAGCAAGTTTGCGACAGCACTCTGTCCTTCCTGATCATCACTGTATCCTGCTTTACCCAGGAGCAAGAGTTCCATCAGCCTGGGGCCTACACGCTTTCTAAAAAGGGAGGAAAGATTCTAAGAGAGGGATAAACCAACCAAGGAAATTGAGGAAACTATTAAGTTGAAAGAAAAAGCACAAAAGGAGGTGAAAGTTAGTGACACCCCCAAAGAGTGGGCTGAACTCAGAATCCAGCAAAAGAGGACTAAAAAGACAATAAAGACAGAGGAAATAAACTCCAGGGGTAAAATAGTGAGAATTAGTTTAAAAAAAAAGACATTAAGAGCTACTTTAAATATATAAAGATTATGACAGAGATCAAAGTGTACTCAGGCCCCTTAGTGAATGAATCTGGGAAGGGAGGTTTGGGGAACAAGGAATTGCCAGAGGAGTTAAACAGATACTTCACCTCAGGTTTTACAGAGGAAGGTACACCAAACAGCCCACCAGGGGAGGAAAGTGATACCATCACCATCACGAGAGAAGCAATAGGAGCCAAACTAATAGGGCTAAAGGCAGATAAATCCCCTGGCCCTGATGATTTGTGCCCTAGGATCCAAAGTGGCACGGTGGCTCAGTGGTTAGCACTGCTGCCTCACAGCACCAGAGACCTGGGTTCAATTCCCACCTCAGGTGACTGACTATGTGGAGTTTGCATATTCTCCCCATGTCTGCGTGGGTTTCCTCCCACAGTCCAAAAATGTGCAGGTTAGGTGAACTGGCCATGCTAAATTGCCCGTAGTGTTAGGTGAAGGGGTAAATGTAGGGGAATGGGTCTGGGTGGGTGGCGGGTCGGTGTGGAGTTGTTGGGCCTGTTTCCACACTGTAAGTAATCTAAGTAACCACAGACATAGTGGCTGTAGTTTTCCAAAAACCATAGAGTTATATAGCACGCAAACAGATGCTTCATTCCAACTCGACCAGAAATCCCAAACTACCCATTCCCTCCAACCCTTCCTATACATATACCCATCCAGATGCCTTTTAAATGCAGTAATTGTACCAGCCTCCACCACTTCCTCTGGCAGCTCATTCCATACACGTACCACCCTCTGTGTGAAACATTTGCTCCCTAGGTCCCTTTTAAATCTTTCCCCTCTCACCCTAAACCTATGCCCTCTAGTTCTGGACTCCCACATCCCAGGGAAATGACCTTGTCTATTTACCCTATCCATGCCCCTCATAATTTCGTAAACTTCTATAAGGTCACTCCTCAGCTCCGACACTCCAGGGAAAACAGCCCCAGCCTGTTCAGCCTCTCCCTGTAGCTCAGATCCTCCAACCCTGGCAACATCCTTGTAAATTCAAAGTTTGTGCGAAGATTTGTAGCTCGGGTGCTCAGAACCACAGCATCCTTGTAAATCTTTTCTGCACCCTCTCAAGTTTCACAACATCCTTCCTATAGAATGAGAATCAAAATTGTGCACAGTATTTTAAAAGTGGTCTCACCAATGTCCTGTACAGCCTCAATATGACCTGCCAATTCTTATATTCAATGTTCTAACCAATGAAGCAAGCATGCTCAATGCTTTCTTTGTTATCCTGTCTACCTGCAACTCCACTTTCAAGGAATTATGCACCTGCACCCTTAGGTCTCTTTATTCAGCAACACTCCCCAAGAGCTTACCATTAAGTGTATAAGTCCTGCCCTGATTTGCCTTTCCAAAATGCAATATCTCACATTTATCTAAATTAAATTCCATTTGCCACTCCTTAGCCCATTGGTCCATCCAATCAAGGTCACTTTGTATGCTGAGATAATCTTCTTCGATGTCCACTATACCTCCAAT
>NC_057737.1:1151190-1158562 GCF_004010195.1 Chiloscyllium plagiosum | reverse complement strand
ACTGTCAGAGGGTCAGTGCTGAGGGAGAGCCGCACTGTCAGAGGGTCAGTGTTGTAGCTGCCATCTCTCGGGTAATAACCCAGGGTCGGGGTGTGTTGCCTTGTTTCCAATACTCACCCTTTGCCGTTGCCCTTGAAGAAGAGGTATCCCCAGCCTCGGACGAAGCCAGGCTCCCGTGTGAACCAGAGCAGTACCACCAGGACGAAGAGGATGAGCACAGCTTTAGGGTCAGTGCTGAGGGAGAGCCGCACTGTCAGAGGGTCAGTGTTGTAGCTGCCATCTCTCGGGTAATAACCCAGGGTCGGGGTGTGTTGCCTTGTTTCCAATACTCACCCTTTGCCGTTGCCCTTGAAAAAGAGGTATCCCCAGCCTCGGACGAAGCCAGGCTCCCGTGTGAACCAGAGCAGTACCACCAGGACGAAGAGGATGAGCACAGCTTTCTCTGCGAAGGACATTGGCCCCAGCTTCTTGTACTCTCTCACAATGACATCATTAGCTCTCTTCTCCTTTGGGGTAACTGGGATTCGCCAGCCCCACAGCTTCCGAAAACTGTCGGGAAAACAAGAACATATTCCAGCCATTTCCCAGCTCCATAAACCCAGGGTGACCCAGTCACAAATATCTTGGAGCAAGCATTTTCACAGACACAGCACTGAGAAGCAATAGACCCTATGGGGAATGATCCCCATCAGCACTCAGTGAGTGGTCTGGAGAAACTGATCGCCTGTCCCTCATAGATCTTTCTTAGGACTGCATCCCCCCCAACACTTCTAGATCGGCCAATCTCATTATGTGCTTTGTGTTGGAGAGGCCTCTCCTCAGGAGGCTCTGTCTGGACAGCGGAATTGGATATGGGAGAGATCAAAGGGATCCTTTAGGGATCTCAGGGCAATTACCCTGAAAGGAGGCAGAAAGAAACCTTCAACCCCTGGAGCTTCTGCCTCCAGCATCGGGTTACAACTAACGTAAAGCTCTTTATATTCTTTTCAACTACAAGTAAAGCTCTCTCTACACTGTCCTCCATCAACCACTCCCAGGACAGAGACGGCACGGGTTAGATACAGAGTAAAGCTTCCTGTACATTGTCCCCCTGAAACACTCCCAGGACAGGGTCAGCATGGGGTTAGATACAGAATAAAGCTCCCTCTACACTGTCCCCCTGAAACACTCCCAGGACAGGGACAGTACGGGGTTAGAGACAGAGTAACCAGCAGCGAAACGTGTGCCTATCATTGTGATAGCAGCTTTCAGAGAATCATTTGGCAGAAACCTATGGGTTTGCCTCGGGCCCCTGCATGAAACCAGGAGTTTCAACAAGATTTCCTGAAGCAGCCTCTTTGGAAAAGATCACTGAAAACAATATCAATAGGAAAGTTAGTCATATTCAATTACAAGGTATGGATTATCCACAATTATTATGGGAGTGTAGAGGTCATTCAGCCCATTGTGCCTGCACTGACTGTCTCAAGGGAATCGGTACCTCATGCCAATCTCCTGTACACCATTTCTATCCAAAGAGCCATCCAGTGCCCTCTTCAATGTCTCCATTGAACCTGCCTCCACCACATTTCCAGGTAGTGTATTCCTTACCCTGACTAGTCTCTGTGGGAGAACCCTGTTCTCACATTGCCCTTGCTTCACTCACACATCAGTTTAAACTCATGTCCTCTCATTCTGGCTTTTTTCTATCAATGGGAACAATTGGTCTCTCTGTATTCTCTCCAGCAGAGGTTGGGTTTAGCACAGTTGGCTGGATGGCTGGTTTGTGAAGCACAGTCACACCAACAGTGTGGCTTCAATTCACCAGCTGAGATGACTATGAAGGACTCTCCTTCTCAAACACTCCCCTGACCTGAGATATAGTGGCCCATAGGTTAATCAATCACCAGGCATCTCTCCCTAATCAGAGAGCAGCTTTATGGTCTAGTAAGAGTATGGTGACTTGATTCTATCCAGCCTGCTCGTGATTTTGAAAACCTTCTATCAAATCACCTCTCACCCTCTTGTAAAGGTTCAACAGCCCCTTTGCTCTGATGCCCCTATTAATAAAGCTGAGGAAACTGTATTTTATTAACTGCTTTCTCCACCCTGATTTTCTCCTCAGAGGTCAATCTGAAAGGTCAGTGAGTGAACCTGTATATTTTGGGAGGAGATAGGGAGATTGTCATTTGGTGTCTGAGCAATTAGAGAAGGAATTAAAGAGAAAAAAAGGAGTGATATACACTTGGATGGAGTGTCTGTGAAAGATATTGCTGGAAAAAAAAATGAATCTTTCTTTTCACTGTTTATGAGAAAATGTTTCCAAATTGTGTATTTTTAATTTCTTCTGCATAATAAACTTATGTTCTTTTGGTCAAAGTATATTGACAGCCTCAGGTGAAAGTATTCAATGACTGACCATCATGTTTAGTCAGAATGTAAAGATATAACTTATGGTCTATCAAGCCAAGTCTCACTCTGGGCTCAGACCTGTCCATTATTACCATCAGCCAGGACCATTACAGTCTCTGTGTCCAAGACATAAAGCCCACAGCAGCCCTGAACCAGGCACTGAGCTTCCAGGCAGTCACTTACTTGAGTCCCAGGAATAACGCCTGCAGCCATAACCAGCAGAGAATGAACATAATCAGCATGTTGGGAAACGAGAATGCAAACCACGAGGCGAAATTAACCACTTCTCCGCTTTCTGGGAAAATCCTTCAAAACCACAAAATCACAAAGAAGTCTTAAAACATGGTCAGATATAACACCGTCGCTGTCAGCTAGCCCAGTCACTCTCGGGGTGTGAGTGTCCTGTTTGTTACCAACAATTGTTGCCCATTCCTAATTGCCCTCGAGGAGATGAGGAGGTAATTTAAGATTGAGGTGAGAAGACATTTCTGCACCGAAAAGATAGTGAGTCTCCAGAAAGCTCCCCCTCAGGGCACTATGGAGGGTCAGTCATTTAGAGTGTTCAAGACAGAGATTGATTCTGACCCAGCAACAGAGAAGGATTGCCAATATATGTACAAGTCAGGATGGGGAGTGGCTTGGAGGGGAACTGGAAAGTGATGGTGTCAATCATGAGGAGCATGTATAGGGTGAAGAGCCAAGGACTTTTCCCCAGGGTGGGGGAGTCCAAAACTAAAGGGCATAGGTTTAGGGTGAGGGGGGAAGATTTAAAAGGGACCCATGGGGCAACTGTTTCACACAGAGGGTAGTACATGTGTGCAATGAGGTGCCAGAGGAAGTGGTGGAGGCAGGTGCAACATTTAAAAGGCATCTGGATGAGTATATGAATGGAAAGGGTTTAGAGGGATATGGGCCAAGTGCTGGCAAATGGGACTAGAATAATTTAGGATATCTGATCAGCATGGACAAGTTGGACCAAAGGGTCTGTTTCCATGCTGTACATCTCTATGACTCCATCTGCTGCCCCTTGTCCTTCTGGGTGGAAGTGGTCATGGGTTTGGAAGGTGCTGTCTGAGGATCTTTGGTGAATTTCTGCAGCGCATCTGGTAGATGGTACACACTGCTGCTACTGAGTGTCGGTGGGGGAGGGAGTGGGTGTTTGTGGATGTGGTGCCAGTCAAGCGGCCGCTTTGTCCTGGATGGTGTCGAGCTTCCTGAGTGTTGTTGGAGCTGCCCCCATCCAGGGAGAGTCCAGCATGGGGTGGAGTGGGGTGGGGGGGGGGTGTCCAGTTTGGAAAGGACTGTAATCTTTGACTTCTTAAACTTTCTTTATTCTTCTTCTTAGTATAAAAGTGATAAAGGAAAGGCCATAATGCAGAACATTTTTAACTGATCTCTTTATAAGATCCTGCCAGTCCTGCCGCGTTTTTCCAGCGATTTCTATGAATAATTTAATGTTGGATTGAAGCAATTAAAGGAACTTTTCGTTACATTTTTCAAACACGACCTTCCCTTAACAAATCCATGCTGACTATCTCTTTTTGAATTCTCTCTCTCCAAGTCTGTCCCTCAGTATTCTTTCCAACAAATTCCTCATCCCCGATACTAGACTGACGGCCTGTCATTTCCTGGTCTGTCCCTTTCTCCCTTTTGTAAATAACAGGATAAAGAGATCGGTTCTCCCACCATCTGTGACCAATGTGGGGAGGATTGCTCCTGAACACCTCCTCCTTTCCCTCCCTCAGGAGCCTGGTGCACTGCTCACCCAGAGCTGCAGATTCATCCGCTATTGAAGCTGCTAAATCCTCCAGTTTATGTCTGATACTTCACAGCCTCCACCGTGAGATCTAAACCTGCACTGTCCTTTTCCATTGTGAAGACCGAAACAGAGTATTTATTGAGGAACGTATCCATACATCCGCTACCACCATGTTCCCTCAGGGACTCTACTCTTTCGCTTGTTAACCCATCGCTCTTTCTAGATTTAAACACCCCTTTGGGTTTTCCATTATTCTACCCGCTGACATTTTCTCATGTGCTCTTTCTAATCTCCCCTGCCTTTGTATTTTTAATGCTCCTTCCAGAGCTCTGTCATATTCAGCCCTCAATACCTGCCATAAGCTTCTGTTTGATTAAATCCTGACCTTTAGTGTCCCTCCTTAGCCAGGGTCTCCCCCCCGCCTCTTGGTCCCACCCCTGGTCTTGCAGGAACAGATTTTCCCCAAACGCTCACTAATTGCCTCCCACTACTTGGGTACAGTTTAATCAGCAAGTAACCAGTCCCAGTCCCCCTGTGTCAAATCGTGCCTTATGTAAATTAGAATAGTCTTTACCCAGGTTAGAAATTTTATTCCTGACCCATCCTTATCCTATTTCAGAAACATCCTAAATCGAACTGCATTATGGTCACTATCCCTCCTGATAGGCCCTCCACCTGCCTGGGCTCAGTTTGGAATATTGAGTCTAGAACTACTCCCTCCCTTGGTGGGCTAAGAACTCCATGCTAAAGTTCCCCGAGATACAATTTCAGAGTTTGGTTTCCTCTCTACCTTGAATATTAAAGCTATCCCTGTTCATATTGTGTGGCATAGTGGTTCAGTGGTTAGCACTGCTGCCTCACAGTGCCAGGGACCCAGATTCAATCCCTGCCTCGGGTAACTGTCTGTGTGGAGTTTGCACATTCTCCCTGTGTCTGCGTGGGTTTCCTCCGGGTGCTCCGGTTTCCTCCCACAATCCAAAGATGTGCAGGTTACGTGAATTGGTTATGCTAAATTGCCCGTTGTCGGGGTTGACTATGGGGAATGGGTCTGGGTTGGTATGGACTTGTTGGGCCGGAGGGCCTGTTTCCATACTGTAGGGAATCTAATCTAATCATATTCGGGTAGTTAAAATCCCCAACTATGACATGCCTCATTGTTGTTAGATTTCCCTGGCATGTGATGAGATATTTGATCCTCTGTCTCTCCGTGGCCCTACAGGGTCATGTACCACACACACCCAGCAGTGTGCTTGCCCCATGGTGTTTTTTTGGTTCTACCCACTTGGTCTCATTTTATGATCCTGCCAAGACATTGTCCCTTGATCAACATTGCAACACCTCCCCTTCATCTTCTATCCCCTTCCTACTGAGTCCCCTCTAACCAGCAATGTTGAGTTTCCAATCCTGCCCAACATCCAGCTAACTCTCAGTCACAGTCATATCATACTCCCATGGACCTACTGTTCCCTCAGTGTGTCCAGCTTATTCCTCAGGCTCCTTGCTTTAAAATAGATTCCATTGGCTTTGTCAAACTCTCTTCTCTCTTACCTAGTGGATGACTTTTGTGACTTTTAGAATCACATTTTAACTTCTAATTCCAATCAGGATCCCATCCCTGACCAATTGAGTTTAAATTCACCACAAAAGCTTTAGCAAAATCCAGACAACCCTTCACCACACCACTTTCATTCCCCGTTCCACTGCTCTTAGCCCTGTCACATTCAATAAAGACAGAGTCCCTCTGGTCCTCACCTATCATCCCACCAGTCTCTGCATCCAACACATCATCCTTAAACACTTCCGTCAACTCCAAACAGACCCCACCACCGAGAACATTTTCCCCTCCCCACCCCTCTCTGCCTCCCACAAGGACTGTTCCCTTTGACAATCTTCCCACGGGCCACCCCCAAACCCCCCAGTGCCCCCTGCGGAACGGTTCTCCGAGCATCTCAGCCGGGCCCACAGGGGCCAACCGGATCTCCCAGTCACCGCCCATTTTAATTCCCCTTCCCATTCCCTTTCCAACATGACCTCCTTGGCCTCCTCCATTACCACAACGAACTTTATCACACTGCCAGCATAATCTACAGCCTGAAGGACTTAACATTGAGTTCTCCAATTTCAAATAATCCCCCCTTCCCAGCTCCTGTCCCTCCCTTCCACTCCTCCCCGCCATCAACCAGATTCATACCTCTCACTGACCAACCAGGTCGTACCCTCTACCTGTATTCACCTATCCCCACTTCACTAACCTGGTCCCGCCACCCCCTTTATCTGCAGCTTTCCCTACACCCACCCCCAGTCCTGAAGAAGGGTTACACCCAAAACGTCGACTTCTCCACCTCCTGATGTTGCCTGGCTTGCTGTGTTCTTCCAGCCTCCTGCCCATCTACCTTGGATTCCAGCATCTGCAAATCTTTTGTTGCTTAGCCAACCTCCCTGCAAGTACATCACTCAGTTGTTATGTAACGCAATAATACCACATTCCACATGAGGGCAACTTAAGTTCCAAGCAATTGTTTCACCAGTCTGAGAACATGGACTCACTGGATGAGTTGTCCCTTCAGCACCAAGTTGGGGCCAGTGCCAGTTAGAGTGCTCGTACCCCCTATACTGGCTGCGTAGCAGACACACAGGGTCAGAGCTTTATACATATTCAAATCCTCCCTCTTCATCATGGGTTGTATGGTAACTGGGAGACTGTCTCCGTTCTGATCAGTATCAATTCCCTCGAGTGATGGAGAAATCAGATCTACAGGATTCAAGCAGAAACACATCACAGAGACATTCCCGTCAGGTCTGTGGGACAGGCTTAGGGCAGGTACATGATGTAACCACACTCATGTGAAACAGGGAAACCACGAGGCTTCATAAACATCAGGAATTGGAGCAGGAGCAGGTCATTTAGCCCGTCAAACTTCCTCCACCACATTGTTCTGGTGTGTTGTTCTATTTTCAGAAAGGCATAGGGATTACATTGTTATGTGCATTTTTCTCCAGAATGCCATATCATTCACTGCTTCCCCTCACTCAGCAACAATAGACAGGGACTGATCAGACAAATATACTCAATGGGGGGGAGAGAATTCCAAAAATTAATCCATTCCCGAGAGTCAAAATTCCTCCTCAGCTCTGTCTTCAGTGGGAGCCTCCTGTATTTGACTCTGTACCCTGAGATCTACATTCCTCTTCAAGAAGTAAGCTTTCTCTCAATAACCCCCA
>NC_057737.1:1140441-1147247 GCF_004010195.1 Chiloscyllium plagiosum | reverse complement strand
GAATTACAGCCATGTTGTAATTATACAGCCCCTGTGTAGCTTATAGCAACTAGCAGTTCTTGTTGTTTATAAGAAATAGTTAGTTCTTTGCCAATTGTTTTGGAACAGAGTGTTTGAATATGATATATGTTCCCGTGTAACTGGATCCAGTGCTGCAGTTGGTAGGGCTGAACTATTACTCAATCGGTCATGTGTGAGACTGTTGGGTTTGTCTTACCCAAGTATTTACAACCTTTCCTAATTCAATCTGACTGCTACAAACTGTTCTGTTTAATCATCATTCAAACTGCTGAAAGTTCACGTAAACAAGCCAGGCTTCCAGCCTTAATTCACTTCAACTTTGTAGAAATCCCAAATCTCTTTAAGACTTGAATCCAATTCCCATGTTTTCCTGCAAGAATTTGGCTTCATTCCTGGAATAAACACAGAAAGACTTGTCTTCTGAAAGGGATTCCACCTTCACCTCCAGCCTGGCTCCCGTTGTTAAAGCTTTTCTTGTCCTCTCTCTCTGTTCAAATGAAACAATGATCTGTGTAAACTGTAAACCTCTGACACTCTCAGTTTTTTATGTCTTGTACTAGGACAGAGGGACTTTCATTTCTATAGCACCTTCTTTTACCTCAGCATCTTCTATGATGCTTTGCTGGTAGCCACTGTTGTAATGCAGGAAATGAAGCCACTAATTTGCACACAGCAAGATCCCACAAATAGCCAGCATGATATTGAATAGAGTACCTCCTTTGGGGTGGCACGGTGGCTAGCACGGCTGCCTCACAGCGCCAGGGACACGGGTTCGATTCCAGTCTTGAGTGACTGTGTGGAGTTTGCACATTCTCCCCGTGTCTGTGTGGGTTTCCTCCGGGTGCTCCAGTTTCCTCCCACAGTCCAAAGATGTGCAGCTAGGGTGGATTGGCCATGCTAAATTGCCTGTAGTGTTAGGTTCATTAGTCAGGGGTGAATGTGGGTTTGGGTGGGCTGCTCTTTGGAAAGGGAGGAGAAAGTGAGGTCTGCAGATGCTGGAGATCAGAGCTGGAAATGTGTTGCTGGAAAAGCGCAGCAGGTCAGGCAGCATCCAGGGAACAGGAGAATCGACGTTTCGGGCAGAAGCCCTTCTTCAGGAAGCCTTTGGAAGGTCGGTGTGGACTTGGTGGGCCGAAGGGCCTGTTTCCACACTGTAGGAACTCTAATCTAATCTTAATGGATGAAGAATTAGTACCATTGGCCAAGAGACAGAACACTCAGCTCTTTCCTGAACTCCCAGCTACATGGTCTCTTATATCAAGCTCAGATTTAAAAGTCTCATCTGAAAGGTGACATTGCTGACAGTGCAGCACTCCCTCGGCTCTGCCCCAGAGTGAGCACCTACACTGACTGCTCACTCCCCAGAGTGACCACCTACACTGACTGCTCACTGCCCCAGAGTGACCCCTACACTGACTGCTCACTGCCTCAGAGTGACCCCTACACTGACTGCTCACTGCCCCAGAGTGACCCCTACACTGACTGCTCACTGTCTCAGAGTGACCCCTACACTGACTGCTCACTGCCCCAGAGTGACCCCTACACTGACTGCTCACTGTCCCAGAGTGACCACCTACACTGACTGCTCACCACCCCAGAGTGACCACCTACACTGACTGCTCACTGCCCCACAGTGACCCCTACACTGACTGCTCACTGCCCCAGAGTGACCCCTACACTGACTGCTCACTGCCCCAGAGTGACCCCTACACTGACTGCTCACTGTCCCAGAGTGACCACCTACACTGACTGCTCACTGCCCTAGAGTGACCACCTACACTGACTGCTCAATGCCCCAGAGTGACCCCTACACTGACTGATCACTGCCCCAGAGTGACCCCTACACTGACTGCTCACTGTCCCAGAGTAACCACCTACACTGACTGCTCACTGCCCCAGAGTGACCCCTACACTGACTGCTCACTGCCCCAGAGTGGGATTTGAACGATGACTGTGACACTCAGCGGTGAGAGAGTTTCTCACTGAGACACAATATAAAGTGATTGGAGAGAACAAGGGAGTAGCTACCAGAAGTCCATAAGACCAGAAATATAGGAGCAGAGTTAGGCCAGTCTACCCATCGAGTCTGCTCCTCCATTCAATCACAATTGCTACATTTCTCCTGCCTTCTCCCCAGAACCTTTGATCCCCTTCCTAAACAAACCCTGTCTATCTCTGTCTTAAATACGCTCCATGACCCGGCATTCACAGCCTTTTGCAGCAATGAGTTCCCCAGATACCCGACCCTCTGGCTGAAGAAATTCCACCTCATACACTGTGCCCTCAATCTCTCCAATTAACGGAAACAGCTTCTCCATGTCCACTCTCTCCAGGCCTCTCCGCATTCTGTACGTTTCGATCAGACTCCCCCCTCCCCCCACCCTTCTAAACTTCATACAATACAGACCCAGAATCCTCAAACGTTCCTCATAAGACAAGCCCTTCATCCCGGGATCATTTTGTCAACCTCCTCTGGACCCCCTGCAACACCAACACATCATCCCATAGATACGGGGCCCAAAACTGCTCACAATCTTCCAATCGCAGTTTGACCAGAACCTTACACAGTCTCCACAGGGCATCCCTGCTCCTGTATTCTCACCCTCTTGAAACGAATGTTAACATTGCATTTGCCTTCCTAACTGCCATCTGAACCTGTATCCTGAATTCGGGAGATTATTAAGTCAGTTTGTGCTTCAGATTTCCAAAGTCTTTCCCCATTTATAAAATAGTCCTTGACCCTATTCTTCCGACCAAAGTGTATCGCCTCACACATTCCCACAGTGCATTCCTTCTGCTGCTTCTTTGCCGACTCTCCCAGCTCCTGCTATTGGGAGACCCTCAACAGAAACTGTCAAAGGCTGTGGAGAATATGTGAGGACGTCTGTGTGTTGAATGAATGAGAGTGGGTATCAGAGGTGGTTCATTGTCACTCATTGTGCCTGACAGAAGCCACAAGTTTGCACATCCTCCCTATGACTGCGTGGGTTTCCTCCGGGTGCTCCAGTTTCCTCCCACAGTCCAAAGATGTTCAGGTCGGGCGAATTGGCCATGCTAAATTGCTTGTAGTGTTAGGTGCATTAGTCAGAGGGAAACGGGTCTGGTTGGGTTCCTCTTTGGAGGGTTGGTGTGGACTGGTTGGGCCGAAGGGCCTGTTTCCACACTGTAGGGAATCTAATCTAGTCAAGGAGAGACAAGAGATAAACAGAAGGATGGCTGATAAAGTCTTCAGAGTTTTTTTTCAGATAACCCTGTATCCCGAACGGAGCCTAGGGAAGCTGAGATTGTGCTGTAATTGATGATGTTTGACGATTGGATTAGACTCTGCTTTCCTCTGTTCTAAGGTCATCTCAAAGTTTCCCGACTGCAGAATGTCTGAAAGTGCTTCCTAATCAACAGGCTCAGACAGTGTACTGCTGCTGGCTGAAGGTTAGGAATTGTCCAGATCAGCACAGAGAGCTTGCCTGCTCCTTCACAATGCAGCAAGACGCCTGAGAGATGAGATGGTGCCTCAGCCCTCATAGCTCAGCGGTAAAGCATCACCTGTGCTCCCTCACTGAGCTGCATCATGGAATGGTGTGTCAGCTACTGAACTCAGCTCTCCTCCCAGCTCCATGGTAATACACTCACCACTCAAACTGCAGCGGTTCCTGAAGGCAGCTCACTCCCACCTTCTCAAGGGGCAACTAGGGACAGGCAATAAATGCTGGGCCCAGCCAGAGACTCCCACATCCCAAGGATATTTTTCAAAAAACAAGTTTTCATCTCAAAAGGAGATCTGAACAACACAGTGAGCTTCGGTTTCTGTAATTTGCTGACAAATCCCACAGCTGTCTACAACCTCATATCAAAAGGCATCTTTTTAATCTTCAAACAGACATAGAAACACAACATTGTTATAGTTGTATAGATGGAGAGACAGCGGGTTCGGGAGAAATTCCAGGCAAATAATGGGGCAAGTCAAATCCAGGATGGTGGGGAGGTCAAAAGTGGAGGAGCATCAAGATTGCAGATAACGTGAGAGTGGAGAAGATGGCAGAGCCAAGGTCTATTGGAGGCCATGAGGGGATTTACAAGGAAGGTGAAAGTTTTAAAGTTGAGATTTTGTTGGACTAGAGCCAATGGCACTCTGTCTTAGGACAAACTGTTTGATTTGGTGTGGCTGTTGATTTTTTTTTTAATTCTAGCCTGGGTTAGCCAGAGAATGAAAGCTGAACGTTTAATTATAAAAACACTTTGATACACATCAAGCTGAGGGTCTAATGATGTTCTGGGTGGAAATGTGTTCAAGATTCTCTGGTGGAAAGAGATAAGATTTTCACCATTAGTGCAGTCGACAACATAGACAGCCCTAAATCACACAATCGACACGATCTGAGAGTTTAGCTGGTGGATTATGGTTAGGCTGTTAGAGTATTGAGTTAGGGAGTTACCGTGTTAATGGGTGAGAGTGTTGTGTGTATTTAAACCGTTTAGCAGTTTAGGGGATTAGGCTATCGAAGAGTTCGTGTACTGAAGGGTTTAGAGTGCCAGGATTGTTTTATTCATTCACAGGATTAAGGTGTCGCTGGCTAGGCCAGCATTTATTACCAATCCCTAATTACCCAGGGGACAGTCAAGAGTCAACTGCATTGCTGTGGGTCTGGAGTCACGTGTAGGCCGGACCAGGTAAGGATGGTGGTTTCCTTCCCTAAACAACATTAGGTTTTCCCAACAATTGACAATAGATCCACGCTCATCATTAGACTCTTAATTCCAGATGTTTATTGAATTCAAATTCCACTATCTGCTGTGGCAGGATTTGAACCCAGGTCCCCAGGACATTACCTGGAATGCTGGATTAACAGGGCAGCGATAATACCACTCAGCCATTTGACTTGACGGGTCTGGGATTAGGGTTGGGATCAGACACCTACTTCAGAGCCGATGGAATATCTGCCTTTCCTTAGTGATACTGCACTTGACTAAATGTTACCATCAAGGACTCTCCTTTGCAACCTCTCCCCTCGACTGAGGTGGCGCTCAGGTTAAAGCACCACCTCCCTCTCCCTCTCTCTCTCACTCTCTCTCTAATGAGAGAGCTGACTGATGGTCCTTTGGGATGATGAAAGTTTTACCTTTAACTGTGAAATGATCCTGAAATTCCATACTAAACCACTTGAGTCCACAGTCCCTGCCCCAGAGACATACTGGGTGACATGATAAGATTCCATGAACATAAAGCTTATCTTCAGGGTTGGACTCTATCTGGAACTTGTTTTTTTGGGAGAGAGCCAAGCTCTCAAAAGGTTAGGGAACTGTGTGTGACTTTTCAGCTAATCCAATCTAATCCAAATACTGGCATCTACACATGAACACTCAACAGGCAGGTTACCGACAATCAGCACCGCAGTTGTCCACATTCCCTTCACTGGTCATACTGAGAGAAAGAGTCAGGGCCTGGGCTGTAAATTGGGTGACTCTGTTCAGGCCTCCCCATCATGTGTCTTGTCCCGAATCTGAATCAATCCAACCAGTTCCTCAAACCACTTCCTGGTTAATGACAGGCACCAGCACACAAGCTGTGTCTGAGTGGAGCTGGGAGGGAACGCAGACAATCACTGAGAGAGCAGGGCTACCTTTCAGTAACCCCCACTCCCCTCACCCAGCAAATTCGGGCCAGCCCCCTCTTGGTCTTCAAAACTCCATTGGGGACAGAGTCCATACCACTCCCCCTTTCCTCAGGAGACCAGCCCCTTCATCCCAGGGATCAGCCGAGCAAACCTTCTCTGAACTGTCCACAGTGTGAGTCTATCCCTCCTCAGGTACAGAGACTGAAACTGTCCACAGTGTGAGTCTATTCCTCCTCAGGTACAGAGACTGAAACTGTCCACAGTGTGAGTCTATCCCTCCTCAGGTAGAGACTGAAACTGTCCACAGTGTGAGTCTATCCCTCCTCAGGTAGAGACACTGAAACTGTCCACAGTGTGAGTCTATCCCTCCTCAGGTAGAGACTGAAACTGTCCACAGTGTGAGTCTATCCCTCCTCAGGTACAGTGACTGAAACTGTCCACAGTGTGAGTCGATCCCTCCTCAGGTACAGAGACTGTGAGTCTATCCCTCCTCAGGTACAGAGACTGAAACTGTCCACAGTGTGAGTCTATCCCTCCTCAGGTACAGTGACTGAAACTGTCCACAGTGTGAGTCAATCCCTCCTCAGGTACAGAGACTGAAACTGTCCACAGTGTGAGTCTATCCCTCCTCAGGTACAGAGACTGAAACTGTCCACAGTGTGAGTCTATCGCTCCTCAGGTACAGAGACTGAAACTGTCCACAGTGTGAGTCTATCCCTCCTCAGGTACAGAGACTGAAACTGTCCACAGTGCACCAGGGGCAGTCTCACTAACACTCTGTACAGTTGTAGCAAGGTGTGTTGACAGTGTTACATTCTCTCCATTACTCTGTTCTGTCCCTCCAATCCCTCGATCTCTCCATTGTCCCTCTGTATATCCATTTCCAGTTTTTCTATTTCTTTCCCTCTCTGTATCCTCTCGTATTTCTCCATTATCTCTCACTCTTGGCTTTCTTTATGCTTTCATTCTCTCTATCACTTGAACAAGCTCCCCATTTTCTCATCCCTCCATTCCATACCTCCATTTGCATTCAGTCTATCTCCCCATTCCCTCCATCTCTCTATTCCCTCTATCACATCATTCTCCCATCTCTCCAATCCCTCTATCTTTCCATTCTTTCTCCATTCTCTCTATTTCTCTACTCACTCTATCTCTCTGTTCTCACTATTTCCC
>NC_057737.1:1135748-1137399 GCF_004010195.1 Chiloscyllium plagiosum | reverse complement strand
GGATTCCTGAAGAAGGGCTTATGCCTGAAACGTCGATTCTCCTGTTCCCTGGATGCTGCCTGACCTGCTGCACTTTTCCAGCAATACATTTTCAGCTCTGAGAGTGTACCCTCTGGTCTTAGACTCTCCCATGAGGGGAACCATCCTCTCAGCATTGACCCTGTCAAAGCCCCTTAAGAATCCTTATGTTTCAATGGGATCACCTCCCATTCGTTGAAACTCCAGTGAGTACAGACCAAATCTGTTTAACCTTTGCTCATCAGACAATCCCTGCAGACCAGGGACATTCCACCTGACCCAAAGGGAGTCTGTGGGTGATGAACAGCTGGGGGATGAGTTGGTTACAGTCTGCTCTCTCCACTCAGATGGAGTGTCCAGGGAGAGCAGTGGGGGCAGGGGTGGGTGAGGGGCTTACTCATTGAGTGAGGCAGACAGCAAGGGGAAGGGAGCAAACACAGAACTGTGGGGTGCTGGAAATCTGAAACTTAAACAGAAACTGCTGGAGAAACTCAGCAAGTCTGGCAGTAACTGTGGAGAGGAACTGCCAGTATCTCTGCCCAGTAACTCCACGGGCACCAGCCAGCTGCCCACACCCACTAACCCCACCCCATCTTCAGGGGCTGAAACAGTGGGGGACAGCTCTCTGAGGGGTCATGTTCACTTCAGGAACAACTCTAACATGGCCTGGGGTCTGGGAGCAAGTAACCTCTGAGATGTGGCTGAAGAGACCCCATTGGGAGAGTGAATGTATCAGAGACCTGACGAGTCCAGTTCATTTTTGGAGCTCTTTGTCTCCAGTTCCAAGTCATTGGTTGGCCCTCCACTTTCCAAATCGGTTTGTTCTGCCTCCACATCAGTGCTGCTGAGCTGCTCCAGCACTGCCTCTATGATGGGGATCATCATCGCTGTCGTGGCTGTGTTACTGATCCACATTGATAGGAATGATGTCACAGCCATGAACCCCAACATTAACCTGGAACCAACACAGAAAACAAATCAGTTAGCAACGGTCACATGACATCCAGCCAATCAGGCTGCTCCTGCTCAATATGAACCCATTGAAGACCCTCTTCTTGGACATGAACACTCCAAAGGGGTTCCTCTTGGATGTTCTCCAAACACACAGAACAGTCTTCACCATGTGGGCAGCTGGGCTGTAGGCCTGGGCTCCAAACAGACTGGAGGTCACCTTGCTCCAAGCTTATCTGAAACTGAAGCTTACCTCTCCTCCTCTCACTCCCCTCCCAGCCGACACAACCCTTAAATATTTGGCATTTACTGGACCAGACCTTGTACTTGAATATCATGCACAGTGACCCACTTCCTCTCCATTGACCCTGTTCTCAAAAATAAAGCATGGATCTTGACCATGTACTGGAGTGAACACAACAGGACAATGATGGAGAAACTCTTACAGAGCTGGTTTGACACCCAGAAGCATGAGGGTTCTCAGGGCGATCCGTTTGTGAAGATGCCAGTGTTCAATCGCTATGGCCACCATTAACCCTCCAATGAAGAGGATATTGGTATCCTTCAGGTACTGCATACACACCTGGAACAGAAAACATTACTGTGAGGCCACACAGGGGCAATGGCCATCCATATTGTCCAACATGATAACACAACGGGTTCTGGGCAGTGCAATCCATTC
>NC_057737.1:1110003-1135248 GCF_004010195.1 Chiloscyllium plagiosum | reverse complement strand
TTGTTTCGTGTCATTTGAGTTCCTGTGAGGTTGTTCCAATCTCAGTCAGAGAGTCTGGAGCAGGGGCTCCCTGTCTGAGCTTTGGGGATTGAACCCAGAGACACATTGTCACTCAGGGGTTTATGGATCTTTGTAATCCACTCCCCCAGAGCATTGTGAATACTCAGTCATTGACCGTGTTCACAGGAGAGAGTCTGGCCAGCTCCTGGACACTGTAGCACAGTGCTGGATGGTGGAGCTGACAGGGGACCACTGGAATCGAACTGTATTTCACAGCATCTTAAAGGGGCTGAACGGCCTTCTCTTATTTCTTCTGTCCTGACATTAATGCTGGGATTGTCTCTCCCCCCTCTCAGCCTGAAGGAGAATTTCGGATGCAAGGCTGAACATTCCCAGAAGGATGTAGCTGCATACCAAGTGATCAGGGAGGAAGTGAGGAAATTGGGGAGAATGACGTTTGCAGAGATTGCTGTCCTGATCCTCTTCATCTTGTTAGTCATCCTGTGGTTCACCAGAGATCCTGGCTTCATACCCGGATGGGCAACTGTGCTCTTTAACAAAGACGGAGACGAGTAAGGATCAGCTAACTTTCTCTCTCTCGCTTCCTTTCCTTCACTCTCTCTCTCTCTCTCTGACTCCCTCCTACTCATGCACTCTCTCTCTCACTCTCATATAACCTCACTCTCTGTCTTTCTCAATCTTTCACTCTCACTGTCACTATCTTTCTCTCTCTGTCCTCCTCCCCCCTCACTCTCTCTATGTTCATCTCCGTGCTGATGTTTATCGTTCCATCTGACAAGCCACGACTCCCATGTTTTCACAACGGCAACAGTGACGGTGCAGGTACGCCCTCGACTGAAGCTGCCCCACACCCTCCTCTACTGGGACAGCGTGGAATTGGATACGATGCTCCTAGGAAGTGGGGTGGTCCTTATAATGATGACAAAAAGAGCAAGAGTGAGGGAGAGTAGCGAGTAAGAGAGACTGAATGTGTGAGTGAGTGAGAGAGTGAGACAGAGAGTGAATGGAAGAGGGTGAGAGAAGGAATGAGAGTGAGAGTGTAAACAGAGTAGGCACCTTCTTTGAGAAATAAATATTGATGTTTTGAAAACAGTTCATATTACAGAAGAGGGAGTGCCGGAGGTCTTAGAGAATATAAAGGTGGATAAATCTCCAGGATCTGATCTAGTGTATCCCAGGACTTTGTGAGAAGTTAGGGAGGAAATTGCAGGCCCCTTGCAGAAACATTTGCATCATTTATAAATATGGGTGAGGTGCTGAATGACTGGAGAGTGGCTAATGTTATGCCTTTGTTTAAGAAGGGATATAAGGAGAAGCCTGGGAACAATACACCTGTGAATCTGACTTAAGTGGTGAGTAAGTTGTTGGAAGTGATTCTGAAAGATAGGATTTATATGCATTTGGAGAGGCAAAAAAAAAGATTCGGGATAGTAGCATGGTTTTGTGTGGGGGCAATTGTATCTCACAAACCTGATTAATCGTTTTGAGGAAATAACCAACAAGATTGATGAGGGCAGAATGGTAGACATTGTTTACTTGGTGTTTAGTAAAACCTTTGACAAAGTTCCACATGGTAGACTAATGAGTAAAGTTGGATCCAATGGAATTCAGGGTGAGCTTACCAATTGGATACAAAATTGGCTTAGCAATTTTGAGTGGTGGTGAAGGGTTTTTTTGGACTGGAGGCCTGTGACCAGTGGTGTTCCACAGGGATTTGTGCTGGGTCCACTTTTGTTTGTCATTTATAAAAATGATTTATCTGAGAATATAGAAAGCTTGGTCAGCATGTTTGCAGATGACATCGAGATTGGTGGTGCAATCAGTGAAGAAGGTTATCTAAGATTACACAGTTAAAAATCACACCTGCCAGGTTATTGTCCAATACTGGCACCTCCTCACCATTAAGTTTACAAAGGGATCTTGATCAATCGGGTCAATGGGCTGAGGAGTGGCAGATGGAGTTTAATTTGGATAGAAGTGAGATGTTGCGTTTTGGTAAAACAAACAAAGGCAGGACTTACACAATTAAACATAGGGCCCTGGGTACTTTGAAATTTACTTCACAGGTAGACGGGGTGGTTAAGAAGGTGTTTAGTACACTTGCCTTCATTGCTCAGTCCTTTGAGCATAGGATTTGGGAAGTCATATTGAGGTTGTACAGGACATTGGTGAGGCCTCTTCTGGAGCACTGTGTCCAGTTCTGGTCACACTGTGATAGAAGGATATTATTAAACTGGAGATGGTTCAGAAAGGATATACTGTTGCTGGGACTGGAGGGTTTGAGGTATAAGGAGAGGCTGGATAAGGTGGGGCCTTTGATACTGGAGAGCAGGAGGTTGAGGGGTGACCTTATGGAAGTTTATAAAATCACGAGAAGCATAGATAATATAGACGGCACAGTGGCTCAGTGCTCAGCACTGCTGCCTTTCAGCGCCAGGGACCTGAGTTTGATTCCCACCTCAGGCGACTGTCTGTATGGTGGTTGTACATTCTCCCTGTATCTGCGTGGGTTTCTTCCCACAGTCCAAAGACATGCAGGTCAGGTGAATTGGCCATGCTAAATTGCCCATAGTGTTAGGTGCATTAGTCAGGGGTAAATACAGGTTAGCAGGGTGGGTTACTTTTTGGATGGTAGGTGTGGACTTATTGGGCTGAAGGGCCTGTTTCCATACTGGGTAGGGAATCTAATCTAATAAGGTGAATGGCCAGTGTCTTTTCCCTAGGGTGGGGGACTTGGGGCATTGTTTTAAGGAGAGAGTTTTAAAAAAAGACACAAGACAATTCTTTGTTTACACCGAGAGTTGTTCGTGTGTGGAATGAATGTCCTGATGAAGTGGTGGATGTGGGGACAGTTACAATGTTTAAAAGGCATTTGGATGGATTCATGAATAGGAAAGGTTTGGAGGGATATGGGTCAGGGGCAGGGCAGGTGGGACAAGTCTAGTTTGGGAAGGCTGTCAGTGTGGACTGGATGGAGCGAAGGGTCTGTTTCTGAGCTGTATGCCTCTATGAAAACTTTTCATTTTGTTGTGGTTGAATTCTATTGATGTCCATCATCACAGCTCCTGAGACACAATTCAAACTCTATTCTTCTGGGCTGAGCCAATATTTTTCTAACTTGAATTCAGACCATTAGATCCTTAATGAAGTCTTCATTGACTCTGAGCGTGCTTGGTTTCTGGCTGTTAAATACTTTGAAAGAGGACTTGCATAAATAGGGGGTACAATTCAAAAGGGGGGTGCAGGAGCAGGCCTGGATGGATATGTGCCCAGATGATTGAAGGCTGCAGGACAGGGGAGAAAGCAGTTAATCAAACACATAACGATCTCAGCTTTATTAATAAAGGCACAGAGTACAGAGCGAGGAGGTGATGTTCAACTTGTAGAAGACCCTTGTCTGCCCGCAGCCGGGGTACTTGTCCAGTTGTGGGCCCCACATTTTAGGAAAGTTGCGAATGTATTAGAGAGACAGTGCAAGTGAGTTACAAGAATGATTCCAGGAATGAGGAACTTCAGAGATGAGGAGAGATTGAAGAAGTTGAGACTGTTCTCCTCAAAGAGAAGAGGGTGAGAGGAGATTGGATAGAGATTCTCAAAGTCAAGGGCAGGCTAGACAGAGTAGATAGGGAACAATTATTCCTAATTGAGAAAAAGAACAAGATTTAGAGGGCAGAGATTTAAAGTGATTTGTCCGAGAAAGTAGGATGAGACCTGAGGAAACCCTGAGAGTAGTCAGGGTGTGGAATGAACCGCCTGGAGGTGTGGTGGAGGCAGGTTCGATGGAGACATTGAAGAGGGCACTGGATAGCTCTTGGGATAGAAATGGTTTACAGGGAGTTGGGGGAAAGGCAGGAGGTTGATACTGGGGGGAGGGGGGTGTGGTCTCAGAGCCAGACTTGATAGCAGAGCTGGTATGCAATGGGCTGAATGACCTCACGCTGCACTGTACCAATGAAGTGACTCTGACTGAATGTCCCAGAGAGCTTTCCCACCAATGGGGTGCTTGTTAAAGTGTGGGAGTGCTGATGTCACCTGGGAAATGGGGTGGAGAGCAAGCAGTGACCAGACAATCTGTTATCGGTGATGAGGGAGAGTCAGGCACCAGGATGCTGGGTGAGGTCTCACTCCTCAGAACAGTGTCCTTAGAATCTGTCACAGCCGTGTGAGAGAATCTCATTCTAAAAGGCAGCACTTCAGCAGTGCAGCAATTCTTCAGTATTTCATTGGGCCCATCACTCCACAGCAAAGGGTCAGGGCCCGATTTAGAAACCCTGCTGGCCATTGTGATAAAATGGAGTGCCTACTCAGCCATTTGTGCAGCCAGTTTAGAGTGAACCCCATCACTGTGGGTCTACAGTCATGTCTCTAGAGGATGTGAGTCATGTTCCCTAAAGGACATGAGTCAACCCAATGGATTTTCAACAACAATCTGATATCTTTATGGCCACTTCCATTGGTTCCAGTTTCTTACTGATTTTCATGGGGAATGTGTTTCTCATGCCTCAAAGTGGGATTTGGTTTTCTTTCTCCTCTGTTACATAACCACAACATTCCAGTGTGTCCCCAGGTGCCAATGGGCCCAGTCTCATTGTCGCAGAGGCAGCAGGATTGGTCACTAGTGAGGAACAGGGAGAGAATAAAGAGTGAGTGAGTGAGGGAGGTGAGGAGACAGTGAGCTGCTGGGACCTGTGCCTGAAATTGGGGTGTTCACATGGGAAATAGAAAGCCAGTTGAAAGGAAGACATTGTGAGGGCTCTAGGAGTGTGGGGCCTGTTGGGTAACACATTCACAGAGCTGTCAGAGACTGAACGGCCACATCATCTCCTGTCACCAGAGTCATAGAGTCATAGAGATGTACAGCATGGAAACAGATCCTTCGGTCCAACTCATCCATGTCGACCAGATATCCCAACCCAATCTAGTCCCACCTGCCAGCATCTGGTCCATATCCCTCCAAACCCTTCCTATTCATACACCCATCCAGGTGCCTTTTAAATGTTGTAATTGTACCAGCCTCCACCACTTCCTCTGGCAGCTCATTCCATACACGTACCATCCTCTGCGTGAAAACGTTGCCCTTTAGATCTCTTTTATATCCTTTCCCTCTGTTCCTAAACCTATGCCCTCTATTTCTGGATTCCCCCAACCCAGGGAAGAGACTTCGACTATTTATCCTATTCATGCCCCTCATGATTTTATAAACCTCTATAAGGGATACATGTTAGGAATGTTTTTGGTCTCCTGTCTCACTGTGACTAGAATTCACTCACAACGGGTAGATGGAGGGAAGGAGACATATCAGGAGGGAGGTGTAGACAATTCATGTCCCATGCCCTGAAAAACATTCCCTTCTGCAATAACTGACAAATATTGTTGTAGTTCTGTTCGCCGAGCTGGGAATTTGTGTTGCAGACGTTTCGTCCCCTGTCTATGTGACATCCTCATTGCTTGGGAGCCTCCTGTGAAGCGCTTCTGTGATCTTTCCTCCGGCATTTATAGTGGTTTGAATCTGCCGCTTCCAGTTGTCAGTTCCAGTTGTCCGTTGCAGTGGCCGGTATATTGGGTCCAGGTCAATGTGTTTGTTGATGGAGTTTGTGGATGAGTGCCATGCTTCTAGGAATTCCCTGGCTGTTTTCTGTTTGGCTTGTCCTATAATAGTAGTGTCCTCGTTCCGGATTCAAACCACTACAAATGCCGGAGGAAAGATCACAGAAGCGCTTCGCAGGAGGCTCCCAGGCCCTAGACAGGGCTTACCTCCCAAGCACCTAGACAGGGGACGAAAAGTCTGCAACACAAATTCCCAGCTCGGCGAATAGAACCACAACAACGAGCACCCAAGCTACAAATCTTCTCACAAACTTTGAACTGACAAATATTTTGTGTCCTCCCAGGTAATGGATGCAAGTACGGTCCTGCTCCGGCGATACTGAACTGGAAAACTGTCCAAGACAACCTAGCCTGGAATGTCGTCATTCTATTGGGAGGGGGCTTTGCACTGGCTGAAGGCAGTGAGGTAACTCCGTCTGTTACCACTGGAGGCGCACTCTCAAGAATGGGGGAATGGGCAAAGAGTACGCCATTCAGTCTTGGAGTCTGCTCTGACAGTCAAAAAGATCTGGTTGTGATATCAACTCCATTTTCCTATCTGCCTCTCACAAAAATCTGATACCTTTATTTGTCAAATTCTAATGTCTGTACTCAATAAGTTCAGTCAGGTGACCTCCACTATTGTTTATAGGAAGAGAATTCCACATATTTACAATCTCCTGAGAGAAAAAAGGTATTTCTCCTCATCTTCCACTTAAACATGAGATTCCGTATTCCTATTCTCTAGTTGCAGCATCTCCCATGAGGGGAAAAATCATCGCAGTATCCATTCTCTCACACCCCGTCGGTCACTCTGATAGAGACAGGCCTAACCTGCTCAACCCTCCATCACAAGATCATCCCAGGAATGAGCTTTGTGGACCTTTGCTGAATTGTTTCAGAAGCAATAAGATTTTACTGAATAAGGAGGCTAAGACTGTACATAGATGTGGTCTGACCAATGCCCTGCTCAGCTGCAGTAAGGCTGTTGGTTAGCTCAGTTGGCAAGACAGCTGGTTTGCAATGTGGAATGATGCCAACAGCATAGGTTCAATACCCACACTGATTGAGTTGCCATGGGGGCCTCTCCTTCTTAATCTGTACCCTCGTGTGAGGTGTGGTGACCCTCAGATTAAACCCTCACTGGTTGCCTTTCTCCTGAAGGAGAGATTAGCCCAATGGGGCTGTCGTGACTTTACCTTCCCAGCTGCTGTCAAACTTCCCTATTCTTACATTCCACTTCCTTTGCAATAGACCTGACATTTCATTCACCTTCCTAATCACTTGCTGCCCCTGCAGACTAACGTCGTGTCCCAGAACCCCCAGATCCCTCTGTATCTCTGAGTTCTCCGACCCCTCTCTATTTAGAGATTGTGCTGCTTTCCCATTCTTTCTGCCAAAGTGGACATGTTGACACGTTCCCACATTGTACCCCTTAACAGAGAACATAGAACATTACGTGAGAACGCTCCTGAGCCTTCACTTCACCTGTGTATATCTCCTTTCAGACCCTCCACCTCCTCTTCACAATTAGCTCTCCGACCCAATCTCAGGGTTTTCTGCAAACTAAATATTTGGTCCTTTAACTAAATCATTGGTACAGGTTGTGAATTAATTGAGGCTACAGCACTCCGTTTGTTACAGCTGACTCCCCCATCCCAGGGAAAAGACCATGTCTATTTATCCTATCCATGCCCCTTATTATTTTATAAACCTCTATAAGTCACCCCACAGCTTCTGATGCTCCAGGGAAAATAGCCCCAGCCTATTCAGCCTCTCCCTATAGCTAAAATCCTCCAACTCTGGAAACATCCTTGTAAATCTTTTCTGAACCCTTTCAAGTTTCACAACATCTTTCCAATAGGAAGGAGACCAGAAGTGCACACAATATTCGTAAAAGGATAATGTTGGGGAATGAGATGAAACTGTATTTTCCTGTTTGTCTTAATGTTCTTCTGTCTTTTATATGTGTATTTGTTTCTCTTTGAGTAATAAACTTATTCTTTGTTCTTAAAGAATATTAGTGACCAAACATCACAATCACCAATTACAAATATTAAATGTTATGATCTATCAAAACTAAAAACTGAAAGAACTGCGGACGCTGTAAGTCAGGAACAGAGACAGAAATTGCTGGAAAAGCTCAGCAAGTCTGGCAGCATTCTGTGGAGAGAAATCAGAGTTAACGTTTTGGGTTTTTCTTGTTTTCAATTTCAAATAGCAATTTCTATTTTTATGTGTGATCTATCAACCCTTCTAGCACATAGCTTGTACAGTATCACCTTCAGGTGGGATTATAACGATATCTACTCTCTGTTTTCTGTTAGCTAGCCAATCCTTTCTCCAGGCTAGTACATCATTTCCTGCACTGGGTGGGCTGACAGTTTACGGTTATGTCTTTCTAGAAATCAGGCCTTTCCCAGTGGCTTGGAGACCAGCTGACCCCTCTGGAAGCCATCCCATCCTGGGCCATTGTTATCATCCTCTGTCTGCTGATCGCTACATTCACGGAATGTGCCAGCAACGTTGCTACGACATCACTGTTCCTCCCGATCCTGGCTGCGATGGTGAGTCTGGCTGCTGTCTCTAAAACATGGTAAAAACAATGACTGCAGATGCTGGAAACCAGATTCTGGATCAGTGGTGCTGGACGAGCACAGCAATTCAGGCAGCATCCGAGGACAGGCAAAATCGACGTTTTGGGCAAAAGCCCTTCATCAGGAAACATCCTGATGAAGGGCTTTTGCCCGAAACGTCGATTTTGCCAGTCCTCGGATGCTGCCTGAATTGCTGTGCTCTTCCAGCACCACTGATCCAGAGTCTCTAAAACATGCCATTGTCATATTCACAATCATCACAACTTCTGGCAGGATCAGCCCGAGGAATGTGAACTGCCCCTTATTACCTTCACTAAGTGCCATTCAGTGCAATAGAGGACTTCTCTTTGTTAAGAGCCAACTACATTGATGTGGGTCCAGAGTCCAAGAGACTTGACGGGAGATATGGAGAGGTTGTTTCTCCTTGTGGGAGAGTCGAGGACCAGAGGGCAGTGTCCCAGAATAAGGCTCACGCATATTTAAGACAGAATTGGGGAGGAATTTCTTCTGTCAGAGGTGAATGAATCTGTGGAATTCTTTACCACAGGTGACTGTTGAGGCTAGGTCGGTAAGTATATTCAAGGTTGAGATTGATTTTAATCAGTGAGGGGATCCAGAGTTATGGGGAAAAGATAGGAAAGAGGAATTGATGATTATCAGATCAAGCCATTGACTGACAGAGCAGAGTGGATGGGCTGAATGGCCTACTCCTTACTTCTGCTTGTACATGTTATGGTCTTAATTGAAAAATAAGTGAATCAATAAAGAACTTTGACAGAGCTGTGTGAATTCACAGGGCAGTGATCGACCCATGTAGTTTATTAGCAATGTGTCCACCATCCTATCACACAGTGACAGTGAATAGGTGCAGGGCTCACTGTGTGAAACCCAGAGCTGCCAACTCTCCAGGATTGTCCTGAAATCTCCTGGTGAAAACCCAGGAGAAATTGGAAAAAATAATTTTATTCAATAATTTTGTGCATTAGATCTAAAGAAAGTCAGAAGTCACATGACACCAGGTTATAGTCCAGCAGGATTATTTGAAATCACAAGTTTTCGGAACACTGCCCCTTTGTCAGGTCCCTGCAAACACTTGTTATTCAGCTTGACGACACTCTACTAACACTATTTGTACTTACCTGTTGACACTCTTACTTATCTGGAATTACCTTACCATTATCTCTCTGCCTATATATTCTGTGCCTATACACCTCCCTCTACTTCACCTGACAAAGGGGCAGTGCTCCGAAAGCTTGAGAATTCAAATAAACCTGTTGGGCTATAACTTGGTGTCATGTGACTTCTGGCCTTGTTCACCCCAGTCTAACATTGGCACCTCCACATCTGATCTCCACAGGCAATGGCGAATCATCCAATCAGCAAGAAGGAGTCAGTTCATTTCCGATTGGCTGTGTTAAGGAGGGGGTCGTGTGGAATTGAAATGTCCAATGACCAATGGGGGGAAGGTCATTAGTGCATGTGTCAGGTGACCAATGGTGGGTGGAGGTGGGGGGGAGAGGTTTCTGTAAGTAACAGGAGGTCATGTGATGAAAACAGGAAGTGTGCAAGCAGAGATAGTGACCCAGGTTGTGGATGGGTTACTGGAATTTTGTGACAATTTTTGTTTTGGATTCACAGGCACAACGAATCAAACTACACCCCCTCTACGTCATGCTCCCCTCCACCCTCTGTGCTTCATTCGCTTTCATGCTCCCAGTGGCAACTCCTCCAAACTCCATTGTTTTCTCCTATGGCTACCTGAAGGTGGCTGACATGGTAGGTGTTGGAAACATTTAAACCAGATCATATTGCTTACACTAACTGGAATTTCACATTCAGTTTGAAGGTGAGAAATGTGTGTCTGAGACCAGTATTTTAAACTTAAGTAGTGGCAATGATAAGGATTTGAGCATGCTATCAGCTAAAGTTAATTGGGAAACATGGTTTAAAAGATAGGTCAGATGAGAAGCCATTGGAGATATTTAAGGAGACATTCCTAAACTCACGGCAAACGTGTATTTCATAGAAATGGAATGGTTCCGTAGGGAAGGTACAGCAACTATAATTACCTGAGGAAGTCTGGGATGGTATGAACCTGAAAGAAAAAATACACAATACTGTCAAGTTTAGCAGATGGGGACAGATTTTTGAAACCACCCAAAGAAAGATGGAGGGAACAGTATGAGCGAGAGCGAGCTAGAAATATTAAAACAGCCAGTAAGAGTGCCTGTAAGTATGTAAAAAGAAGAGGAGTGCCTGAAGTGATTGTGGGTGCCATAAGACGGTGAGGCTGGGTATTGATAATGGGTGGCACGGTGGCACAGTGGTTAGCACTGATGCCTCACAGCACCAGGGACCCAGGTTCAATTCCCGCCTCAGGCGACTGACTGTGTGGAGTTTGCATGTTCTCCCCGTGTCTGCGTGGGTTTCCTCCAGGTGCTCCGGTTTCCTCCCACAGTCCAAAAATGTGCAGGTTAGGTGAATTGGCCATGCTAAATTGCCCGTAGTGTTAGGTGAAGGGGTAAATGTAGGGGAATGGGTCTGGGTGGGTGGTGGGTCGGTGTGGACTTGTTGTAGGGCCTGTTTCCACACTGTAATCTAACCCTGATTTGCATTGGTGGAAGTGAAGATCGGGTGTTTTGTGTCTTCATTGTAGACAGATGTAGAAAAATGACTGAAGATAATTGAAAGGGGAGACGAACAGGAAAGGAACTTAAAACCATCACCATCATCAGAGAAAAGGTGCTAGGAAATCTGTTATAAGTAAATATTGACATATCTTCTGCTCCTTACAGCTTGCATCTTAGAGTCTTAACAGAAGTGGTTAAAGAGAAAGTAGATGCTTAAATTGTACAACAATCCCAGCGGATTGCTTTTGTAACATCTCTTCTCAAGAAAGGCAGGAGACAGACTACAGGCCAGTTAGGTGGGAATCTGTCTTTGCGAAAATGGTCACATCCATTATTAAGGAGGTGGTAGTTGGACATTTAGAAAATTATAATGGAATCAGGTAGAGTCTACCTGGTTTTGTGAAAGGGAAATCATGTTTGACTAATTTATTCAAGCTCCTTGAGAATTAACATTTGTGATGGATGAAGGGGAAGTTGTAGATGGGGTGGACCTAAATTTCCAACACCTCCATGTAGGGGATAACCTATTAGCAGGGATTGAGGGTTGGGTAACTGACAGGAAATAGAGAGTAGACCATTCTCAGTTTGGCAAACAGGAATCAATAGAGAGCTGCGAGGATCAATTCCTTAGATGAAGGGACCAAATTCATGGTAACTAAACATGCAGATGACACAAAGATAATGAGATTACTGTAGTGCCAGAAGGGCATAGAGATTCTCACAGGGATTTAGGTTCAGTGAATGGGGATATTTTGCTGATGGAGTGGAATCTGGGAAAATGTGGGCGTGTTGATGTTGATAGGATGAATATAAAAGCAGCATTGCATTAAATGGGAAGAGATCGCAGATTGTATACAGTTCTGGTCACTACTCTAACAGAAGGATGTGGATACTTTGGAGAGGGTACAGAAAAGGCTTACATGGATATTGTTTGGTCGGGGGGGATTTTAACGATGAAGAAAGGTTAGATAGACTGGGTTTGGTTTCACCGGAATGCAGGAGGTTGAGGGGTGACCTAATGGAAGGTGATAAGATTGTGAATGGCACAGATGGAGTGGAACCTATGAAGCTTTTTCCCAGGGTGGAGGGATCCTTTACTAGGGGACACAGGTTAAAGGTGAGGTGGGATGGTGATGTTTAAAAGAGATGAGCGAGGCAGGTTTTTCACACAAAGGATGGTGAGTCCTGGAACGTGCTGCCAGAGGTGGTGGTGGAAGCAGACACAATAGCAGCATTCAAGAAACACCTGGATGGGCACAGGAATAGGAAGGGAATGGAGGGATACGGATCCTGTAAGTGAAGACAGTTTTTGTATGGAAAGACAAAATGTGTTGGGGCAGGCTTGGAAGGCCGAAGGGCCTGTTCCCATGCTGTATTGGTCTTTGTTGGAGTCTTTACACATGAATCATAAGATGTTAGTTTGCAGATGCAGCAAGTCATTCAGATGGCCAATGGAATCTTGCTCTGCACAGAGGACAGCAATATTTTAAAAAAAAAGGTATTTTGCGACTGTTACACACAATGTTGGCGAGGCCATACCTGGAGGACTCTGTACAGTATGGGCTCCTTATTTAAACAAGGATATTAGAAGGAGTTCAGAGAAAGTTTATTTAACAAATTCGTGGAATGAAAGAATTATTTTATGAGCACAGATTGAGTATGTTGAGCTCATGCCCATTTGAGTTTAGAAGAATGGAAGATGGTTTTATTGAACAATATGAAATCCTGAGGGCACTTGATGAGGTGGACACTGTGTGGGAGGGAGTCCAGAACCAGGGGATGTATTTTAGCACGTTGGAATTTAAAAATTGAGGAGGCGATGTGGAGAATTTTTCACCTCAAAGGGTCATGAGTTATAGAGATGTTCAGCACGGAAACAGACCCTTCAGTCCAACTTGTCCATGCTAACCAGCTATCCCAACCTAATCTAGTCCCGATTTGGAGATGCTGGTGTTGCACTGGGGTGGACAAAGTTAAAAATCTCACAACACCAGGTTATAGTCCAACAGGTTTATTTGGAAGCACTAGCTTTCGGAGCACCACTCCTTCATCAGGTGATTGTGGAGGGCTCAATTGTAATGCACAGAATTTACAGCAAAAGTTTACAGTGTGATGTAACTGAAATTATACATTGAAAAATACCTTGATTGTTTGTTGAGTCTCTCATCTGTTCAAATACCATGATAGTTTCACTTCCTTCATGTGTAAATCACAAAACTTTTATTTTAAAAGTTACATTCTCAGGTTAACTGTAACAATGAGTGTTAGCTAGATAAAATGTTGAAGGTGTTAGCCCCCTGTGTTCTCTGTCTGTGCCATAATGTTTAGACTGATTACTATCAGTGAAACTATCATGGTATTCTAACAGATGAAAGACTCAACAAACAATCAAGGTATTTTTCAATGTATAATTTCAGTTACATCACACTGTAAACTTTTGCTCTAAATTCTGTGCCTTACAATTGTGTCCGCCACAACTACCTGATGAAGGAGCGACGCTCCGAAAGCTAGTGCTTCCAAATAAACCTGTTGGACTATAACCTGGTGTTGTGAGATTTTTAATCTAGTCCCATTTGCCAGCACTTAGCCCATACCCCTGTAAACTCTTCCTATTCACATAACTGTCCAGATGCCTTTTAAATGCTGTAATTGTACCAGCCTCCACCACTTCCTCTGGCAACTCATTCCATACACGCACCACCCTCTGCGTGAAAAAGTTGCTCCTTTGGCCCCTTTGAAATCTTTCCCTCTCACCTTTAACCTATACCCTCTAGTTCCATGCCCCTCATGATTTTATAAACCTCTATAAAGTCACCCCACAGCCTCCGACGCTCCAGGGAAAACAGCCCCAGCCTATTCAGCCTCTCCCTATAGCACAAATCCTCCAACCCTGGTAACACCCTTGCAAATCTTATCTGAACCCTTTCAAGTTTCACAACATCTTTCCGATAGGAAGGAGACCAGAATTGCATGCAATATTCCAACAGTGGCCTAATCAATGTCCTGTACAGCCGCAACATGACCTCCCAACTCCTGTACTCAATACTCTGACCAATAAAGGAAAGCATATCAAACGCCTTCTTCACTATCCTATCTACCTGCGACTCTACTTTTAAGGAGCTATGAACCTGCATTCCAAGGTCTCTTTGTTCAGCAACACTCCTCAGGACCTTACCATTAAGTGTATAAGTCCTGCCCTGATTTGCCTTTCCAAAATGCAGCACCTCACATTTATCTAAACTCCATCTGCCACTCCTCAGCCCATTGGCCCATCTGATCTGTGGAGGTTTCCTCCCAGAGAGAGGAGTTGGTTATTGCATATTGTTCAGGACTGAGATAAGCCGATTTTTGACTGTTGAGGGGGTTCAGGGTTACTGGGGAGGGGGGGGGGGTGTGGAGGTGGGAAAGCAGAATTGAGGGATAAATCACATAATTAATTATCTTATCAAATGGCAGAGCAGGCTGGAGGGAGCAGCTCCGTGGTCTACCCCGCTCTTGGAAACGTCCCTTCACCCTTGGGCAATGGGTGTTGATGATAAAGACAGGCGTTGAGATGTCGGTGATGTAGTCCGTCTGCTGTGAGGACACCCAGAAAGGAGGCAGTCCCGGCAGCTTGACCCAGCAATGATGAAGCTTACCGGGCTAGTTAGAGTTGGGTCTAAAATCTGACAGACTCCGAGTTTGCGAGTCACTGTTGCCCATTCCAGCAGCAGACTGTGGGATGTTCCTCAGCATCCTGGGTGTTTTAGCTAGTGCTTCATTCAGAAACAGGTCAGCCACAGCTCAGTGTGGAGTCCCCTCACCTCTCAGCCAGGAGTTGCTGGGATCAGGCCGCCTCAGTAATGCAGGCTAACATGCCCAATGCAGTGCTGGGGTAGTGCCACATTGTCACAGGGACTGCCATTCAGCTTCATGAGTAGCTAAACCAAGGCTTAGTCTGTCCTTGCAAAAAGAAACATGACTAATATTTTACAAGAACTGTCCTGAGAGTGTTTGATGGGTTTACAGGGAGGTTTACTCTGTATCTAACCCTGTGCAGTCACTGTCCTGGGGAGAGTTGGATGAGTACAGTGTAGAGGAAGCTTTACACTGTATCGAACCCCGTGCTGTCCCTGTCCTGGGGAGTGTTTGATGGGGACAGTGTTAGGGAGTTTTACTCTGTATCTAACCATATGCTGTCCCTGTCCTGAGAGTGTTTGATGGGAACAGCGTAGAAGGAGCTTTACTCTGTATCTAACCCTTCATGCAACAACATGAAGCTCTCTGGCTCGATTTTCACTCAGGCCTTCTCACTATTCCCCTGTTCCTTTCTGATATTCCACAGGCAAAGACTGGAATCGTCGTGAATTTCATTGGAGTACTGGTTATCACACTGGCTGTGAACACTTGGGGTCAGGTTTTGTTTGACCTGGGGACCTTTCCTGATTGGGCAAATACTACAGCCCTGCCATGAACTGAATGAGGAAATTCACACAGGCCTCAAAATGACACCGAACCATTGGCTGCTGCACAGGATCTCCCCGGAACTTGTTAATTGTATTTTAATTACTGAAATAGAGCCTCCCAGGTGCCTCACTGGACTGTAGATTTTGATGTGATGTGAGTAAATTTGAAGTGTACATTCAGAGCTTTGTCAGGTAGGAACAGGACCCGCTGCTTGACAGTGTGTCGCTGTGATATTCAAGTTAATTCTCCAAGCTCCCCCCTCTGATCCAGAATCTGCTGCAGGAAAAGCAGAGTATCTGCTGACAGATGAAGATCTGGAATTGAAATCAGAAATCATCTCCAGCCCTGAGGACACTCAGCTGCCTGTGCTGCGATAATCCAGCTTTACATTCCTTTTTATATCCAGCCTGTTTCTTTGAGTCTGGCTTGGGATTTGGGCACGTGTCTGTGTGACTGTGAATGCTAATTCATTGATTAAGACTGCCAAGGTGGGATTTGAACCCCTGTCCCCAAGGCTTTACCTGGATTAATAATCCAGGACATTCCCAATGTGGCACTGTCTCTGCCTTCCTTCTGTTGTTCTGCAGGTAGCTGTGTTGACCTGTGGAGTTTGCGCCTGTACCTGGGTGTTAGTGGCCAGTGCCTGTGTGCCCAGCTGTATCCATACCTGTGCGCCTATACCTGTACATCTGTATCTGTGTGCCCGGGTGTCTCTATACCTGCGTCTGTACCTTTTTGCCTGGGTGTGTTTGTGTCAGTGTGTTGGGAATGCCTGCACCTGCGTGCCCAGGTATGCCTCAATGTCCTGTGTGCCTGTACCTATCTCTTTACATGCGTGGAGAAAGTGAGGTCTGCAGATGCTGGAGATCAGAGCCGGAAATGTGTTGCTGGAAAAGCGCAGCAGGTCAGGCAGCATCCAGGGAACAGGAGAATCGACGTTTCGGGCATAAGAAGGGCTTATGCCTGAAACGTCGATTCTCCTGTTCCCTGGATGCTGCCTGACCTGCTGCGCTTTTCCAGCAACACATTTCTGGCTCTTTACATGCGTGCCCAGGTGTGTGTTTTTCTGTGAGAGACTCTGTGTGTCCCTGAATGAGTGTGTGTGTTTCAGGGTGGGAGAGGGTGTGTTTGGCGTGTGTTAGTATCTGTGTGGGAATGTGGCTGGAAGCAAGTACAGGTTGAGAGTTGGTTTGTGTGTGAGAGTGTACACATGTGAGTGTGTCTGTGTGAGTGCGTGTGTGGCGACATTGTGAGTGTTTGTGTTTTTGCAAGGCAGTTGTATGTGAGTGTGTGAGTGATTGTGAGAGTGTGTGCGCACGTTGGATTCTGATGATAGCAGTGTGAATGCAGAAAGCTGACTGACTCCCGGCCCATCATACGTTCCCTCTACACACATCGCAATGTCAGCATTTTGGAGGCACAGGTTTGCTGCAAAATATTTATTATTTGCAGGGGATTGCACTTTTGTAGAAATGTGAAAAATAAAGTTTTGAGTGTTATGATTTTCTTGTGATATAATCTGAGCCAACATGTCAACCCTTCCTCCCACCCAAAATACAGCTCCAGGCTGAAGGTAGACTCCACTTAATGGTCATTGGAGACTGTAGGCCACTCAGCCCCATATATCTGTGCTAGCCCTTTGAAAGAGCTCTCCAGTCAGTCGCACACCAACTTCTCAGTGCTATTTCCCAGGACCCCCTGTAGAAATGTCTTTCTCAAACTCCTTGTTTGATGCTGCTATTGGATTGTGTGACACTCTCTTCAGTCTGATAATTACAGCCACAGATTTCACGAGTAAATTTGGAAACACATCGATACAAGAGGACTTGGATTTTTGCAAAGCGATATCAACAGTAAGTGATGTGAGGTCAGTGTTTAATTTTAAACTTTCAATCAATCAATCTTTGTTATTGAGAGATTGGGAAGAGGTGAGTTTTTAAAAATCCATTCACATAACATAGGTGTCACTGGCTGGGCCCAGTATTTATTGCCCGGCCCTAGTTACCCCTTGAGAAGGTGGGGGTGAGCTGCCTTCTTGAACCGCTGCAGTCCCTGTGCTGTGGGTTGACCCACAATGTCCCTTAGAGTGGGAATTCCAGGATTTTGACCCAGCGACAGTGAACAAATGGGGACATATTTCCAAGTCAGGATATTGAGTAATTTGGAGGGGAACATGCAGGAGGTGGTGTTCCCATGTACCTGCTGCCCCTTGTCCTTCTAGATGGAAGTGGATGTGGGTTTGGAAGGTGCTGTCTGAGGATCTTTGGTGAATTTCTGGAGTGTATCTTGTAGATGGTACACACTGCTGCTACTGAGCATTGGTGATGGAGGGAGTGGGTGTTTGTGGATGTGATGCCAATCAAATGGGCTACTTTGTCCTGAATGGTGTAAAGCTTCTTGAGTGTTGTTGTAGCTGTCCCCAGCCAGGGCAAGTGGGGAGTATTCCATCACACTCCTGACTTGTGCCTTGTAGATGGTGGACAGACTTTGGGGAGTCAGGAGGGGAGTTACTCACTGCAGTATTCCTCACCTCTGACCTGCACTTGCAGCCCTGTATCTGGTGAATGGTAACCCCCAGGATGTTGATAGCAAGGGATTCATAGATGCTAATGTCATTAAATGTCAAGGGACGGTGGTTTGAGTGTCTCTTATTGGTGATGGACATTGCCTGGTATTTGTGTGGCGTGAATATTACTTGCCACTTGTCAGACCAAGGCTGGATATTGTCCAGATCTTGTTGCATGTGAACATGGACTGCTTCAGTATGTGAGGAGTCATAAACAGTGCTGAACATTGTACAATCATTTGGGAATGCCTATCCTGAAACTCAGTGGTGACATGAATGGATAATGTATTGTCCTTATGTTCTGTAACACCAGGAACATATCTGTTTATCTGACAGTAACTTTAGCCTTTTCCAGAGATTTGAAAGCGACAACAGGTTTAATTCTGAGTGGGCAAAACCCTGGCAGATGGAGTATAGAATCCCTATAGTGTGGAAACAAGCCATTCGGCCCATCAAGTTCACACCGGCCATCTGAAGAGTATCCCATCCAGACCCACACCCCTTCTTTATCCCTGTAACCCTGCATTTCCCATGGCTAATCCATCTATCCTGAACGTCCCTGGACATTATGGACAATTTAGCATGGCCAATCCACCCTAACCTGCACATCCTTGGACTGTGGGAGGAAACTGGAGCACCCAGAGGAAGTCTACGCAGACACTGGGAGAACGTGCATATGCCACACAGACAGTCGCCTAAGGATGGAATCCAATCCAGGTCTCTGGTGCTGTGAGGTAGCAGTGTTAACCACTGAGCCACTGTGCTGCGCTCTTGGTGTTTGTTGTGGTGGGATTTGGGCTGAAGACATTGGAAGGTTTGTTCCAGTTGAGGACGGGGTTATTGGTGAGACGATATCTGTAGTAATGTTTCCAAGTTTGGGCTCCTTCAGTCAGAGAGGATGTACTCCCTTCAGAAACTGTTTAGAGAAATTTATTTGACTGATTGCTGGGATCAGGGTGGAGACTTATGAGGACCAGTTGGATGAGTTGGGCATATATCCATTGGTGTTTTGAAGAATTGGAGATGGTCTTATTGAAAGGTAGTTGAGGAGGGAAATCAGAGTTAACGTTTTGGGTCCAGTGATCCTTCTTCAAAACTTCACAGATGCTGTCAGACCTTCTGAGCTTTTCCAGCCATTTCTGTTTCGTATTTGTTTCTGATTTGCAGCATCCTTAGTTTTTTTTCGGGTTTTTGTTAAGACATGAGGAAACAATTTTCTCTGAGGGGAGTGAATCTGTGGCGTTCTTTACCACAGAGGCTGTCAAGGCTGGATTATTAAGTACATTCAACACTGAGAGAGAGATATTTAATCAGGAAGGGAATCAAGGGGAATGGGGAAAAGGCAGAAAAACGGAGTTGAGGATTTTCAGATCAGCCATGATCTCACTGAATGGTGAAACAGACTTGATGGGCTGAATGGCCTCCTTGTGCTCCTATATCCTTATGATCTGATGATCCCAAGAGGACCTGATACCAGCAGGATGCTTCCCCTTCAAGGGAGGCTAGAAACTGGAGGCACAGTTCCAAGATAATTGGTCGTCTTTAATATGGAGAGGAAGAGAATGTACCTCCCTTGGTGGGTCTGAGGATTACAGTCTCTTGAAGAGTGGTGGAGGCTGGATCATTAAAATTATTCAAAGCTGCGTTGGATGGCATATTTGCTAACAGGGAGTTGAGGTATGGGGGGTGGGGGCGGTAGAATTAGGCAGGCAGGAATTAGGAGTTGAGCACACAATCAGACCAGCTCACATCTTACTGAACAGCAGAACAGGAACAAAGAGCTGGGTAGCTTCCTCCTGGAACAAATCCTGTTTTTGTAACATAAGGCGGTGAAAACACTTGGCATAGAACATTCCATTAGAATTAAAGGATTAGACAAGGATAACATCTCATGGCACATTGTAATTATACTCATCGTCTTTAACCTGCTGATTATATTTTGGGAAATAAGCAGTGTTTACACTGCATTCCGACATGGTTTGGATATTTTGCAGTTTCACCATGTGTTTAAGGTTGATCTCGTTAACTAGCCCGACAGGTACAAAATACTTGCTGCTGAAAGCCATCATTCATCAATCCGAATCCACCCTATCCCTCAAACACACTTCACAATCTCTACTTTGGAGGGTTAGTACTGAGGGAGCGCCATACTGTCAGGCGGGGTCAGTGCTGAAGGAGTGCTGCACTGTCACAGGGTCAGTACTGAGGGAGCACCGCACTGTCGGACAGTCAGTACTGAGGGAGCGCCACACTGTCGGAGGGTCAGTGCTGAGGGAGTGCTGCACTGTCGGAGGGTCAGTGCTGAGGGAACGCAGCACAGGCGGAAGATCAGTGCTGAGGGAGCGCCGCACTGTCAGAAAGGCTGGACGGTCAGGTGACAACAGTGACAAATGGAATTGGACCCTGAAAAGTGAGAGGTGATGCATTTTGGGAGATGAACAAGGTCAAGGAATAGACTGAGTGATCGGAGCTGAGGAAGTGGAGGATCAGAAGGTCATTTACGTGTCCATCGACCCTTGAAGGCAGCAGGACTGAGAAATAAAGTGGTGAAGGAAGAAACATTTTAAAATGTCCCTGTAGCAATGGGATCAATAACCGGTGAGGGGGGTGGGAGAGGCAACAAATTTAAACTGAGGAACAGGAGGTTCTGAGAGAATTTAAAAGAGCATTGTGTCACTGAGGATGGTGGGGGGGTACCTGGAACTCTCTGTCTGAAAGGGTGGGAGAGGCAGGAAGCATTGTAACATTTAAGAACTATTTCAATAGTCACTTGAAGTGCCACAGCACACAGGGCTATGGACCAAGTGCAGACAAATAGGACTGGAGTAGATAGGTACCCGATGGGCTGAAAGGCCCCTTTCTGTAATGTAAAACTGCATGAGAGGCACAGCACAGAGTTAGATACAGAGTAAAGCTCCCTCTACACTGTCCTCCATCAAACACTCTCAGGACATGGACAGAACAGGGTTACATACAGAGTAAAGCTCCCTCTACACTGTCCCCATCAAACACTCCCAGGACAGGGACAGCACGGGGTTAGATACAGGGTAAAGCTCCCTCTACACTGTCCTCCATCAAACACTCCCAGGACAGGGACAACACAGTGTTTGATACAGAGTAAAGCTCCCTCTACACTGTCCCCATCAAACACTCCCAGGACAGGGACAACACAGTGTTTGATACAGAATAAAGGTCCCTCTACACTGTCCTCCATCAAACACTCCCAGGACAGGGACAGCACAGTGTTAGATACAGAGTAAAGCTCCCTCTACACTGTCCCCATCAAACACTCCCAGCACAGAGACAACATGGGGTTAGATTCAGAGTAAAGCTTCGTCTACACTGTCCCCAGCAAAGACTCCCAGGAAAGTACATCACAGGGTTAGATACAGAGTAAAGCTTACTTTACATTATCCCTGCTGGAAAATGCTTTGAATGCTTCGAGCAGGGTGAGTGCGGGAGGGGATCGGGACAGAGTTTGAGACCCTGTAGTATGGACTGCAGTTGAACCCTGTCTGCAGAAATGAAACATGTTGGGGATGAATTGCTGGAGCACGTCATGCAATGGGACAGAGTGTCCTGAAATTGATACCTTCCAGCTTGCATTCACAAACAGACAAGGAAAGAGTTGGCAGGATCTTTGTGAGGGGTCATTAACCAGGGATCAGCAAATTCTAGGTAATTCTTCACATGCTGACTCGTTCAGAGCTGGGAGCCCCAGCAGGATATCATTACTGAGGGGAAGGAGCAGAAAATGACATCTCATTGCGACAACCCAAGACAGTGATTGTTATTTAATTATACACATCCACAGGGAAACCTCATTTGAATTTCATAATTTGTAGCATTTTAAAATATATTCCAAAATTGTCTGCATGATGGTAGGTGATTATCACAATGAAGGATATTAGAACAAAATAGAACAGTTTTCATATCAAACATTTCTAGGACAGGGACAGCACGGGGTTAGATACAGAGTAAAGCTCCCTCTACACTGTCCCCCATCAAACACTCCCAGGACAGGGACAGTATGGGGTTAGATACAGAGTAAAGATCCCTCTACACTGTCCCCGATCAAATACTCCCTGCACAGGGACAACACAGGCATTAAATACAGAGTAAAGCTTCCTCTACACTGTCCCCATCAAACACTCCCAGGACAGGGAAGCATAGGGTTAAATACAGAGTAAAGCTCCCTCTACATTGTCCCCCATCAAACACTTCCAGGGCAGGGACAGCATGAGGTTAGCTACAGAGTAAAGCTCCCTCTACACTATCCCCCATCAATCACTCCCCAGGACAGGCACAGCACAGGGTTAAGTGCAGAGTTTAGCTTGCTCTACACTTTTAAATGAAAGTTAAGCTTTCTGCACTCATTTAAACTGGATGTAAAGCCTTCTCTACACTGTCCCAGTCAATCATCCCCAGGACAGGGATAGCATGTGGTTAGATACAGGGTAAATGTCCCTCTACTGAGAATAAAACTATCTTTACTCTTCTACAGAAGGCAAGCTCTCTCTACACCGTCCCCATCAAACTCTCCCAGGACAGGATGGTGACTGTGTTGGTGGCATCCTATGGGGAGTGGTATTCCTGTGTTCCAGGGGCTGGGGGCATGAGGTTTGGAAAGTGAGCTTGGTGAATGCCTGCTGTGTATCTTGTTGATGGTGCACGCTGCTGCTACTGAGCGTCAGTGGTGGAGGGACTATGGTTCAAGTTGGCGGAGGCAATGGCTTATTGGTGTTATCACTGGGCTCGTCATCCAGAGAATCAGATCATGCTCCAGGGAGTGAGACCTGTACACCCAACACCGCCCCCCTCCTCCCAAAAACAGAAAATGGTGAAATTAGACCTCCTTAAAATGTCTACAATTAGAAGTCTGATAATGGCCATGAAACCAGTGTTGTCTGTTTCACTCATGTCTTTTTGTGCTGACCTGACTGGGTCCAGTGTATCTCTGACTCCACACTCAGAGCAATGTGCTTTTCTCTGAATGGCCTCTCAATGGCTCAGCAAGTCTCTCCGTTTTGTCATCCACTAGACAGGAAGGAATGAAACTTCAGCAAATCTGGTGATGAACTGGAGACCAGAATCAACAATGGCAAACTCAGTCTAGTAGGCGCTACAAAGTCTTCAGTAAGGGTGCAGCATGTACCCTGGGTGGGGGATCTTAATGCCCACCACTGAAAGTGGCTTGGCAGCAGCATTTACTGATGGAGCTGGTCAGGTCCCAAAGGACATTGCTGCTAGACTGGGTCTGTGGCAGGTTATGAGGGGCCAAACAAGATGAAAAAGCAGACTTGACCTCATCCTTCCCAATCTGCCAGCTGCTGATACATCTGTCAGAACAGTATCAGCAAGAGTGAGCACCGCATAAAGTGCTGCCTTCACATTGAGAATACCCCCCATCATGTTGTGTGACACTATCACTGTGCTAAATGGGCCAGACTTCAAACAGATCTAGCAACTCAAGACTGGGCATCCCTAAGGCGCTGTGGGCCATCAACAACAGCAGCATTATACTCCAGAACAATCTGCAATCTCACAGCCTGGCATATCCCCCACTCAACCATTACCTAATAATGAAGGGTCAACCAAGTGGAGTTACTAAACAGGACTACTTACATGTCAGACAGTATAAGCAGCAAGTAACAGACAGAGCAAAGCAATCCCACAACCAGTGGATCAGATCTGCAGTCCTGCCACATCCAGTTGTGAATGTGATGGAGAATTAAACAACTCACTGGAGAAGGAGGCTCCATAAACATCCCCATCCTCAATGATGGATAACCCTTATCTTCAGTGCAAAACATAAGGTTAAAGAATTCACAGCAATCACTCAGCTCCTGACCTCATTACAGCCTTGGTTCAAACACGGACAAAAGAGCTGAATTCCAAAGGGTGAGGGGAGAGGGACAACCCTTGACATTAAGGCTGCATTCGACCGAGTGTGGCATCACAGAGCCCTGGCAAAATTGGAATCAATGGGTATCGGGGCAAACTCTCTCCGCTGGTTGGAGTCATACCTGGCACACAGGAAGATGGTTGTGGTTGTTGGCGGTCAGTCATCTCAGCTCCAGGACATCTCTGCAAGAGTCCCTCAGGGTAGTGTCCTAGGCCCAACCATTTTCAGCTGCTTCATCAGACACTGTCCCTCCATCATAAGGTTAGAAGTGGGGATGCAGTCAAAAGCAGTCCATGTTCAAAATCTGGACAATATCCAGGCTTGGGCTGATAAGTGGCAAGTAACATTCACGCCACACAAATGTCAGGCTATGACCATCACCAATAAGAGACAATCTAACCACCGCCCTTTGATGGTATTACAATCACTGAATCCCCCACTATCAACATCCTGGGGGTTACCATTAACCAGAAACTCAATTCAGCTCGCCATAATAAATGCAGTGATTACAAGTGCAGTTTAGAGGCTCGGAACCCTGCAGTAAGTAACTTACCTCCTGACTCCCCAAAGCCTGTCCCACCATCTACAAGGCACATGTCAGGAGTGTGATGGAATACTCCCCACTTGTCCTGGATAGGTGCAGCTCCAACAACACTCAAAAAGCTTGACGTCATTCAGGACAAAGCAGCCCCCGCTTGATTGACACCACATCCACAGACACCCACAAACACCCACTCCCTCCACCACCGACACTCAGTAGCAGCAGTGTGTACCATCTACAAGATGCACTGCAGGAATTCACCAAAGATCCTCAGACAGCACCTTCCAAACTCACGACCACTTCCATCTAGAAGGACAGGGGCAGCAGATACATGGGAACACCACTGCCTGCACATTTCCCTCTAAACTACTCAGCATCCTGACTTGGAAATATAACACAGTTCCTGAGGCCTGAGAATAGCCACTCTCCCCTCCCCTCTGGAATGCAGCTCTTTTGTCCATATTTGACCCACGGCTGTAATGAGGTCAGGAGCTGAGTGACTCTGATGGAACCCAAACAGGCGTCATTGAGCAGGTTATTGCTGAGCAGGTGCTACTTGATAACCCTGGGCCCCAGCTATGCCTGTCTCTTTGTTGGCTACCGAGAACAGTTGATCTTCCGTAATTACACCGGCACCACTCCCCACCTCTTCCTCCGCTACATTGATGACTGCATTGGCGCCACCTCGTGCTCCCGCGAGGAGGTTGAACAATTCATCAACTTCACCAACACATTCCACCCTGACCTTAAATTTACCTGGACCATCTCTGACACCTCCCTCCCCCTCCTGGACCTCTCCATCTCCATCAGTGACGACCGACTTGACACTGACATCTTCTACAAACCCACCAACTCCCACAGCTACCTGGATTACACCTCTTCCCACCCTACCTCTTGCAAAAATGCCATCCCGTATTCCCAATTCCTCCGCCGTATCTGCTCCCAGGAGAAGC
>NC_057737.1:1094248-1105869 GCF_004010195.1 Chiloscyllium plagiosum | reverse complement strand
TAGAAGGCATAGGTTTAGGGTGAGAGGGGAAAGATATAAAAGAGACCTAAGGGGCAACTTTTTTAGGCAGAGGGTGGTACGTGTATGGAATGAGCTGCCAGAGGATGTGGTGGAGGCTGGTACAATTGCGACATTTAAGAGGCATTTGGATGGGTATATGAACAGGAAGGGTTTGGAGGGATATGGGTTGGGTGCTGGGAGGTGGGACTAGATTGAGTTGGGATATCTGTCGGCATGGATGGGTTGGACCGAAGGGTCTGTTTCCGTGCTGTACATCTCTATGATTCTATATAAACGACGAAAAGCAGTGGACCTAGCACCAATCCCTGTGGTATACCAAAAGTTAAACCAATTGGTCACAAGAGAGACTGGAAATAAATTAGTAAATGAGTGATCTAGAGAGTGTGGTCATGTGGAGATTGCATCACTGGGTTAGATTAACCCTAACTTTATCACAGTTGGGACTCCAGTGCTCCTGTCCCAGAGGGTGTGCTGCTTCCTGGTGGTTTAGCACGACCAGCAGCCCCACACTCACATTCTCCTGCTCCTCAGATTCCAGTTTATGTCACGTCTCAATCTTCACAAAGGAATCATCCTTCATTTGTAAGGACTGATTGCTGCCTGTGGGTCAGGGAGTTGAGGGTCCACTTGCAGAGGCGGACCAGAGTCCGAGATCTTGGAGTTTGGAGATCAGTTTGGTTGGAATTATAGAGCTGAAGGCAAAGCTAACGTTAATAAATAGGAGCCTGACGTAGCTATCCTTGTTACCCAGATATTCCAGGGATAAGTGTAGGGATATAGTATTTCCCGTGGACCTGTTGTGACGTTAAGGCAAATTGTGCTGATTGCAGGTGTGGTCACCATTGCCTTCCTGCAGGGGAGCTCGGGATGGGCAATAAATAATGCTGCAGCCAGAGATTCCCACCTCCCACACACAAATACGAGGAGCCCAGTGCAGTTGGATAATTTGCCTTGGCTGTGTAACAGGATGGCAAATGGGAGCACAGTCATAAGGGCACATGGGGTTAGTTGATGGGGCGTTAATTCGGTTTACCCACACTGGGGTATAGAGAATGCCAGCCTATTGTAGCTGTCAGTCACAGGAGCTCTCTGGACAGGGTTTCCAAAATACACCAGCATCTTCGGTCCATCTGAGAGTGAGTGTGTGTCCACGATGACTTCACCAAGTCTCTAGGGCAGTGCAGCATCAAATCCCAGCTCTCACAACTCCAGCTGCCCTCAGTAGGGTGTGCATCACATGTACGGAAGATTCCAGAACGCCCCAGACTGTGTGAACTCTGACGAACTCTGCCTCGGGAAAATGAGAGAACTGACAGCTGCTCAGTCCGGCTGATCGTCAATGTTCAAACAAAACTTGCTCAAACACCTCATTGAGGGGGATGCTGTTACACACCAGTTCAGCAGCTGGAATTTGGAAATGGGCCTCCTGGCCCAGGAGTAAGGACATTGCCAGTGCACCACAAATTGTCCTGGCTGCCTGGGGTGAATGGGTGTAAAGACAGGGCAGTGCCCATTGAGATCGCAGGTTCAGAACAGGCAAGAGACAATACCAGCTTAAAATAAACAGCCCGTGTTACTGAGGGAAGGGGCAAACAACAGACAGAGTCCGATTGTAGCCAGATCGGACACCCCCACCCCACACCCCACCAAATCAGGAGTCCCGTCATCACCCCTAGTCACCCCCACCACCATCCCCCACCCAAACTGCCCAGGCCACTCTCATTTCTTGTAACACTGGGGATTTCTCTGTTGTGAAACAGTGAGCTGTCACCCAGTGAGGAGGGAGGGAGGGGAGCTGCGTCATCTCCACGTTCCAGGGCACCCGAGTGTGTCTGTCCCCAGCCCCTGGGAGGGAGAACAGTGACAGAGGGAGGGACAAGGGGGTGGGGACTCCGGGTTGAATAAAACTCAGAGCAGCAGAACCTGTTCAATCAGTGGGAGAGTCAGTCAGTGAGAGTGAGGGAGAGGGAAGGAGAGAGAGGAGAGAGAGAGAGGGAGGGAGGGAGGGAGAGAGGGAGAAGGAGGGAGGGAGAGAGAGGAGAGAGGGAGGGAGAGAGGGAGGGAGAGAGAGGAAAGAGGGAGGGAGACGAAGGGAGAGGGTGGGAGGGAGGGTCCCGGGGGGAGAGGGTCCAGGTCCTTGGGGGGAGATGCCCGCCATCTGTAGCAGAGCCACCTTCCTCTGGGGCAGGAGCACGCTGCTCCTCGTGGGCCCCATCTGCCTCCTGCTGCCTTTAGCTATCGCCGGGCACAGCTCCGTAAGTTCCTAATCCCACCTGCGACCCACTGGATCCCAGCTCGATCCCCGCGGCGGGGGGAGGGGGAGGGTTACTGGATCCCAGAGTGTTTCTGGAGCTGCTATTGGACTGGGGCAGGATCAGGGGGATCCCTGTCTGATCCCAGTGGATCTGGACAATAGTCACTTCCCGTAGCAGATCACTGGATCCCGAGATCTCTCCGGAACTCCACCGTTATCTGTCTTTTCCCAGGGATTCCCCCAGAACCTCGGTGATCACTCCCAGTGATCACTCCCTCTCTCCGGGATCTCCCTCTTCCCGCGATCTCCGGGATCTCCCTCTTCCCGCGATCTCTGGGATCTCCCTCTCCCCGGGATCTCCCTCTCTCTGGGATCTCCCTCTCCCCGGGATCTCCCTCTCTCCGGGATCTCCCTCTTCCCGCGATCTCCGGGATCTCCCTCTTCCCAGGATCTCCCTCTCCCCGGGATCTCCCTCTCTGGGATCTCCCTCTCTCTGGGATCTCCCTCTTTCCAGGATCTCCCTCTCCCGGGATCTCCCTCTTCCTGGGATCTCCCACTCTCTGGGATCTCCCTCTCCCCAGGATCTCCCTCTTCCCAGGATCTCCCTCTCTCTGGGATCTCCCTCTCTCTGGGATCTCCCTCTCCCCAGGATCTCCCTCTTCCCGGGTTCTCCCTCTCCCGGGATCTCCCTCTCTCCGGGATCTCCCTCTTCCCGGGATCTCCCTCTCCTGGGATCTCCTTCTTCCCGGGATCTCCCTCTCTCTGGGATCTCCCTCTTCCCGGGATCTCCCTCTCTCTGGGATTTCCCTCTCCCGGGATCTCCCTCTCCCGGGATCTCCTCTTCCCGGGATCTCCCTCTCTCTGGGATCTCCCTCTCCCGGGATCTCCCTCTTCCCGGGATCTCCCTCTTCCCGGTTTCTCCCTCTCCCGGGATCTCCCTCTCTCCGGGATCTCCCTCTTCCCGGGATCTCCCTCTCCCGGGATCTCCCTCTTCCCGGGATCTCCCTCTCTCTGGGATCTCCCTCTCCCGGGATCTCCCTCTGTCTGGGATCTCCCACTTCCCGGGATCTCCCTCTCTCTGGGATTTCCCTCTCCCGGGATCTCCCTCTCCCGGGATCTCCCTCTCTCTGGGATCTCCCTCTTCCCGGGATCTCCCTCTCCCGGGATCTCCCTCCTGTTTGTGATCCCTTGGTCCCTTCAATCTTTCCGATTCCCGTGAAGTGATTCCCTCTGATTTTGATGGGTCTCCCCCCCCCACCCCACAGTCTGGATTGGGCCGGTGTTTCAGGGAGAGATCACTCTGAGGGACAGATTCCTTCGTGATTCCCATCGATCCAGCCGGTGTGACTTGGATCTTTCACAGAGTGGTCTTTTGGGATCCTGGAGAGCTGACGGGTGATCTCGGGGAATCCTGAGGAGAGTAGGGGTTTGGATCAGTTTCCTGGAGCTCTCCCCAAGGTCCGCTCTGATTGGGAGTGATCACTGGGATTGGTCAACCACTGCCTGATCGTATTCTCCAGCTGGTCGCTCGGGGCTGATGGTCTGGGATCTTGCTGTGCACTTCCCATCTTCTCTCTGACCCTCCACAGATTCTCCTCCATATCCTGCTCTGTCTGTACAGACGCAGTGGCCATTCTGCCCTATGACCCCACTTGTGACTAGCCCCTGTCAAGGGAGTATTTGCTGCCCTCTCTGTTTGAGGGGTTGGGAGCTGATGCTGCTTTGGGACTGGAGTCACTTGGAGTCAGAGCACCAGCTGGTTGCTCTCTTTCAGAAGGGACATCCATGCCCCCCTACCCCACACCCACACCTCCCCACACCCCTCCCCCACTTACCCCCCTGCCTTGCACCCACACCTCCACTCCCACACCCCTTTGCCCAGACCCCTCCCCCACTTCCCCTTCCCCCACTCACACACACCCCTCCCCACTTACACCCTCCCTCACACCCCCACCTCCACGCCACCCAGTCCCTCCCCCATACCCCTTCCCCCACACCCCCAGGTTTGAGTTTTCCCAATAGCTGTCATTCTCTGGGATCAGGACCCCATCCTTGGGTTTGAAGATTCCCTCCCAGTGGGTGTGCGCTGTGACTAATGGGATCTACACTGACGACCTCTGACCTGCTCCAGGGGCAGAGGCAGCAAGTGCCTGGACCCTGTCAGTGACCTCCAACATTCACACTGACTCTGATTGGCTCCAGCCCAGACTGTCACCCCTCCCCTCCCCTATGGGTCCGGGTCCCGGGAGGAGAGGGTCCGGGTCCTGGGGGGAGATGCCCGCCATCTGTAGCAGAGCCACCTTCCTCTGGGGCAGGAGTACGCTGCTCCTCGTGGGCCCCATCTGCCTCCTGCTGCCTTTAGCTATCGCCGGGCGCAGCTCCGTAAGTTCCTGATCCCACCTGCAACCCACTGGATCCCAGCTCGATCCCCGCGGCGGGGGGAGGGGGGGGTTACTGGATCCCAGAGTGTTTCCGGAGCTGCTATTGGACTGGGGCAGGATCAGGGGGATCCCTGTCTGATCCCAGTGGATCTGGACAATAGTCACTTCCCGTAGCAGATCACTGGATCCCGAGATCTCTCCGGAACTCCACCGTTATCTGTCTTTTCCCAGGGATTCCCCCAGAACCTCCGTGATCTCTCCCAGTGATCACTCCCTCTCTCTGGGATCTCCCTCTCTCTGGGATCTCCCTTTCCCCGGGATCTCCCTCTCCCCGGGATCTCCCTCTTCCCGGGATCTCCCTCTCTCTGGGATCTCCCTCTTCCCGGGATCTCCCTCTCCCCAGGATCTCCCTCTCTCTGGGATCTCCCTCCTCCCGGGATCTCCCTCTCCCTGGGATCTCCCTCTCTCTGGGATCTCCCTCTTCCCGGGATCTCCCTCTCCCCGGGATCTCCCTCTCTCTGGGATTTCCCTCCACCCGGGATCTCCCTCTCCCCGGGATCTCCCTCTCTCTGGGATCTCCCTCCTCCCGGGATCTCCCTCCTCCCGGGATCTCCCTCTCCCTGGGATCTCTCTCTCTCTGGGATCTCCCTCTTCCCGGGATCTCCCTCTCCCCGGGAACTCCCTCTCCCGGGATCTCCCTCTCTCTGGGATCTCCCACTTCCCGGGATCTCCCTCTCCTGGGATCTCCCTCTCCCGGGATGTCCCTCACCCCGGAATCTCCCTCTCCCGGGATCTCCCTCCTGTTTGTGATCCCTTGGTCCCTTCAATCTTCTCGATTCCCGTGAAGTGATTCCCTCTGATTTTGATGGATCTGTCTCCCCCCCCCCCCCAGTCTGGATTGGGTCGGTGTTTCAGGGAGAGATCACTCTGAGGGACAGATTCCTTTGGGATTCCCATCGATCCAGCCGGTGTGACTTGGATCTTTCACAGAGTGGTCTTTTGGGATCCTGGAGAGCTGACGGGTGATCTCGGGGAATCCTGAGGAGAGTAGGGGTTTGGATCAGTTTCCTGGAGCTCTCCCCAAGGTCCGCTCTGATTGGGAGTGATCACTGGGATTGGTCAACCACTGCCTGATCGTATTCTCCAGCTGGTCGCTCGGGGCTGATGGTCTGGGATCTTGCTGTGCACTTCCCATCTTCTCTCTGACCCTCCACAGATTCTCCTCCATATCCTGCTCTGTCTGTACAGACGCAGTGGCCATTCTGCCCTATGACCCCACTTGTGACTAGCCCCTGTCAAGGGAGTATTTGCTGCCCTCTCTGTTTGAGGGGTTGGGAGCTGATGCTGCTTTGGGACTGGAGTCACTTGGAGTCAGAGCACCAGCTGGTTGCTCTCTTTCAGAAGGGACATCCATGCCCCCCTACCCCACACCCACACCTCCCCACACCCCTCCCCCACTTACCCCCCTGCCTTGCACCCACACCTCCACTCCCACACCCCTTTGCCCAGACACCTCCCCCACTTCCCCTTCCCCCACTCACACACACCCCTCCCCACTTACACCCTCCCTCACACCCCCACCTCCACGCCACCCAGTCCCTCCCCCATACCCCTTCCCCCACACCCCCAGGTTTGAGTTTTCCCAATAGCTGTCATTCTCTGGGATCAGGACCCCATCCTTGGGTTTGAAGATTCCCTCCCAGTGGGTGTGCGCTGTGACTAATGGGATCTACACTGACGACCTCTGACCTGCTCCAGGGGCAGAGGCAGCAAGTGCCTGGACCCTGTCAGTGACCTCCAACATTCACACTGACTCTGATTGGCTCCAGCCCAGACTGTCACCCCTCCCCTCCCCTATGCGGCAAGAGGGAATGGGGGGGGGGGGGGCAATAGACCTACCTCGGATTTCTTCTCAATACCTCCTGATCTGATTTGGTGTCAGCCTTTATTGGATAAACGTGCCATGAAGCTCCATTCCATTGCAGTGAGAGGTGCTATGTAATTGCAAGTTGTTGTTGTTGTTCTCAGTGCCGGGGGTGATGTGAATATCCTTTCCCACTCTGACAGGAAGCCTATTGTGGATTTATCGTGATCTTGATGGCTGTATATTGGTGCACTGAAGTCATCCCATTGGCTGTCACGGCCCTCCTTCCCATCTTACTCTTCCCACTATTTGGAATCATGCCGTCGAAACAAGTAAGTGGCAGCATTCCCCCACCCTCACCCCCTCCCCCCCCGGAATGGACAGCACTGACCATCACCCTCTGACCCCAGTGTGAATGTACAGCACTGACAATGAACCCTGACCCCAGTGTGAATTGACAGCACTGACAATGACTGACCCCAGTGTGAATGGACAGCACTGACCATCACCCTCTGACCCCAGTGTGAATGGACAGCACTGACCATGACCCCCTGACCCCAGTGTGGATGGACAGCACTGACCATGACCCCCTGACCCCAGTGTGGATGGACAGCACTGACCATGACCCCCTGACCCCAGTGTGGATGGACAGCACTGACCATGACCCCCTGACCCCAGTGTGGATGGACAGCACTGACCATGACCCCCTGACCCCAGTGTGGATGGACAGCACTGACCATGACCCCCTGACCCCAGTGTAAATGGACAGCACTGACCATGGCCCCTTGACCCCAGTGTGAATGGACAGCACTGACCATGACCCCCTGACCCCAGTGTCAATGGACAGCACTGAGCATGACCCCCTGACCCCAGTGTCAATGGACAGCACTGACCATGACCCCCCAACCCCAGTGTGAATGGACAGCACTGACCATGACCTCCTGACCCCAGTGTCAATGGACAGCACTGACCATGTCCCCCGGACCCCAGTGTGAATGGACAGCACTGACCATGACCCCCTGACCCCAGTGTGAATGGACAGCAATGACCATCACCCTCTGACCCCAGTGTGAATGGACAGCACTGACCATGACCCCCTGACCCCAGTGTCAATGGACAGCACTGAGCATGACCTCCTGACCCCAGTGTGAATGGACAGCACTGACCATGACCCCCTGACCCCAGTGTGAATGGACAGCACTGAGCATGACTCCCTGACCTCAGTGTGAATGGACAGCACTGACCATGACCCCCTGACCCCACAGTCACCTCCCCTACATGGACAACCACCAGGTTACAAACAGACACACAAACAAACCAATCAGGGACTGTGAGAGTCATGATTAGAGTGATGCTGGAAAAGCTTAAAAACGTGTTGCTGGAAAAGTGCAGCAGGTCAGGCAGCATCAAAGGAACAGGAGAATCGACGTTTCGGGCATAAGCCCTTCTGCAGGATTGAAGAGTGCAATAGATGGATGGAGGTGGGGGTAAAGGTGATAGGTCAGAGGGGAGGGTGGAGTGGATAGATGGGAAGGGAGATTGGCAGGTGGGCCAAGTCATGAGGATGGTGCTGAGCTGGAAGGCTAGAGCTGGGGTAAGGTGGGGGAAGGGGAAATGAGGAAAATAAGGAAGTCCACATTAATGCTCTGGGGTTGGAAGTTCCTGAGACAGAAGATGAGGCGTTCTTCCTTCAGGCGTCTGGTGGTGAGGGAGCGGCGGTGAAGGAGGCCCAGGACCTCCATGTCCTCGGTGGAGTGGGAGGGGGAGTTAAAATGTTTAGCCACGGGGCAGTGTGGTTGATTGGTGCGGGTGTCCCGGAGATATGCCCTAAAGAGCTCTGCTAGGAGGCGTCCAGTCTCTCCAATGTAGAGGAGACCGCATCGGGAGCAACGGATACAATAAATGATATTGGTGGATGTGCAGGTAAAACTTTGATGGATGTGGAAGGCTCCTTTAGGGCCTTGGATGGAGGTGAGGGAGGAGGTGTGGGCACAGGTTTTACAGTTCCTGCGGTGGCAGGGGAAAGTGCCAGGATGGGAGGGTGGGTTGTAGGGGGGTGTGGACCTGGCCAGGTAGTCACGGAGGGAACGGTCTTTGCGGAAGGCGGAAAGGGGTGGGGAGGGAAATATAACCCTGGTGGTGGGGTCCATATGGAGGTGGCGGGAATGCCAGAGGATGATGCAGTTTATGCGAAGGACCGGGGGTGGGGGGCGGGGGTTCTGTCCTTGTTATGGTTGGAGGGGTGGGGTCTGAGGGCAGAGTTGCAGGGTGTGGACGAGATGCGTTGGAGGGCAACTTTAACCACGTGGGAAGGGAAGTTGCAGTCTCTAAAGAAGGAGGCCATCTGGTGTGTTCTATGGTGGAACTGGTCCTCCTGGGAGCAGATACGGCGGAGGCGGAGGAATTGGGAATACGGGATGGCATTTTTGCAAGAGGTAGGGTGGGAAGAGGTGTAATCCAGGTAGCTGTGGGAGTCGGTGGGTTTGTAAAAAATGTTAGTGTTGAGTTGGTCCTCCTTGGAGATGGAGAGGTCCAGGAAGGGGAGGGAGGTGTCAGAAATGGTCCAGGCAAATTTAAGGTCAGGGTGGAATGTGTTGGTGAAGTTGGTGAACTGTTCGACCTCCTCGTGGGAGCACGAGGTGGCGCCAATGCAGTCATCAATGTAGCGGAGGAAGAGGTGGGGAGTGGTGCTGGTGTAATTACGAAAGATGGACTGTTCTACGTAGCCAACAAAGAGACAGGCATAGCTGGGGCCCATACGTGTGCCCATGGCTACCCCTTTGGTCTGGAGGAAGTGGGAGGATTCGAAGGAGAAATTGTTAAGGGTGAGGACCAGTTCGGCCAAACGAGTGTCGGTGGAAGGGTACTGTTGGGGACGTTGGGAGAGGAAGAAACGGAGGGCTTGGAGGCCCTGGTCATGGCGGGTGGAGGTGTAGAGGGACTGGATGTCCATGGTGAAGATGAGGCATTGGGGGCCGGGGAAAAAGACTAGAAGAGGCCATTCAGCCCATCAAGACTGCTGTACTGTTCCGTGAGACTGTGGCTGATCTGACTGGGTTCTGTATTTCACTGTAAAGAGAGACGAGACAGCATCACTATTTAATTGCTATCCTTCCCTTGAATATTGGGACCCGTGTGGTTGGCCTGTCTGATTGGTTACTTTCAAGCCCATTATCACCTTTAATACAAGACTGGACTGTCCAAGTCATCATCGGGAGCTGGGAATATTCCCAAACTCTCTGACACAGGGGTCACAGTCAATCAGCCGTATTACCCCAGGGGACTGCTGAACCCCAATGTCCTCACAGCCGGAGCCCCCCAGATCCCAGTGTGAATGGACAGCACTGACCATGACCCCTGACCCCAGTGTGAATGGACAGCACTGACCATCACCCCTGACCCCAGTGTGAATAGACAGCACTGACCATGACCCCTGACCCCAATGTGAATAGACAGCACTGACCATGACCCCCTGACCCCAGTGTCAATGGACAGCACTGACCATGGCCCCTAACCCCAGTGTCAATGGATAGCACTGACCATGAACCCCTGACCCCAGTGTGATTAGACAGCACTGACCATGACCCCTGACCCCAGTGTGAATGGACAGCACTGACCATGACCTCCTGACCCCAGTGTGAATGGACAGCACTGACCATGACCTCCTGACCCCAGTGTGAATGGACAGCACTGACCATGACCTCCTGACCCCAGTGTGAATGGACAGCACTGACCATGACCTCCTGACCCCAGTGTGAATGGACAGCACTGACCATGACCTCCTGACCCCAGTGTGAATGGACAGCACTGACCATGACCCCTGACCCCAGTGTGAATGTACAGCACTGACCATGAACCCCTGACCCCAGTGTGATTAGACAGCACTGACCATGACCCCTGACCCCAGTGTGAATAGACAGCACTGACCATGACCCCCTGACCCCAGTGTGAATGGACAGTACTGACCATGACTCCCTGACCTCAGTGTGAATGGACAGCACTGACCATGACCTCCTGACCCCAGTGTGAATGGACAACACTGACCATGACCTCCTGACCCCAGTGTGAATGGACAGCACTGACCATGATCTCCTGACCTCAGTGCGAATGGACAGCACTGACCATGACCCCTGACCCCAGTGTGATTGGACAGCACTGACTGTGACCCCCTGACCCCTGTGTGGCCTCACAGTAATGTTTTCTGTTCCAGGTGTGTATGCAGTACCTGCAGGATACCAGCGCCTTCTTCATTGGAGGGTTAATGGTGGCCACAGCGATTGAACACTGGCATCTTCACAAACGGATCGCCCTGAGAACCCTCATGCTTCTGGGTGTCAAACCAGCTCTGTAAGAGTTTCTCCATCATTGTCTTGTTGTGTTCACTCCAGTACATGGTCAAGATCCATGCTTTATTTTTGAGAACAGGGTCAATGGAGAGGAAGTGGGTCACTGTGCATGATATTCAAGTACAAGGTCTGGTCCAGTAAATGCCAAATATTTAAGGGTTGTGTCGGCTGGGAGGGGAGTGAGAGGAGGAGAGGTAAGCTTCAGTTTCAGATAAGCTTGGAGCAAGGTGACCTCCAGTCTGTTTGGAGCCCAGGCCTACAGCCCAGCTGCCCACATGGTGAAGACTGTTCTGTGTGTTTGGAGAACATCCAAGAGGAACCCCTTTGGAGTGTTCATGTCCAAGAAGAGGGTCTTCAATGGGTTCATATTGAGCAGGAGCAGCCTGATTGGCTGGATGTCATGTGACCGTTGCTAACTGGTTTGTTTTCTGTGTTGGTTCCAGGTTAATGTTGGGGTTCATGGCTGTGACATCATTCCTATCAATGTGGATCAGTAACACAGCCACGACAGCGATGATGATCCCCATCATAGAGGCAGTGCTGGAGCAGCTCAGCAGCACTGATGTGGAGGCAGAACAAACCGATTTGGAAAGTGGAGGGCCAACCAATGACTTGGAACTGGAGACAAAGAGCTCCAAAAATGAACTGGACTCGTCAGGTCTCTGATACATTCACTCTCCCAATGGGGTCTCTTCAGCCACATCTCAGAGGTTACTTGCTCCCAGGCCCCAGGCCATGTTAGAGTTGTTCCTGAA
>NC_057737.1:1085400-1093748 GCF_004010195.1 Chiloscyllium plagiosum | reverse complement strand
CTCAGTAACTCGTAATCTCTCCCTAAACCCCCACATTCAACAAGAAGAGCATATCACTCTACTAAAGGCCATTTTTGCTTCTTTCAATCTCCCGACCCAAAAATAGCACTGTCTTATTCCTCTACAAAACACTGCTCCAGGCTAACTTAATACTTATGGTTTATATATTTAAGTTTAATCAAGAGACATATCTCAATAAGACATATAATCAAGAAAGAACTCACTCTACTCACTACTACAGACTTACAGCAAGGCCCCAAGGCCACACTTAAAACTATTCACTTATCTATGTCTGTGCTGTGGCCTCTCCCAAACAGGTTCCTCCAAGCTCAGTTGTGAATTTTACTGTTTGTTAATTTTCTCTGTCTCCATCCCTGACCTCACCATGTGCTGCCTATTGTCTGTTCCTCTCCCTTTTAAAAGTGCTGTTGTTTTGACTTTTATTTCTTCCAAAACAATGCAACGGCAGATAATTACTCGAGTGTATATGGTACTTGCTGCACCTGTATGGTAACTGTTTGTGTTTTATGCACAGGAACTTTCCCACCCCGCTGTGCTGCACTGTTTTGGACTGTCTCTCCAGTTAAGTAACAGTCTGCCTTTTGATTCTTCATTCCAAAATGCTTGCCCTCACACTTCCCCATCTAACAAGGGTTTTACACAATCTCAACCTATATATATGTCCCTTTGCAGATTCCTTATGGCCTCTTCACAACCATTTCTGTATCATTAGCAAATATGATATGATTAGATTAGATTTGATTCCTTACAGTGTGGAAACAGGCCCTTCGGCCCAACCAGTCCACACCGACCCTCCGAACAGTAATCCACCCAGACCCATTTCCCTCTGGCGAAAGCACCTAACACTATGGGCAATTTAGCATGGCCAATTCACCTGACCAGCAAATCTTTGGATTGTGGGAGGAAACCCCGGGGAGAATGTGCAAACTCCACACAGACAGTCACCTGAGGCTGGAATTGAACCTGGGACGCTGGTGCTGTGAGGCAGCAGTGCTAACCACTGAGCCACCGTGCTGCAGCCCACGGTACAATCTGCACTACTGCCACCAATTCTCTCCCCCCAAAGTGATTACGTTTTCATGAATATTTGAGGCACCAGGATTCATCCTTGGTGCAATCATCCCCTCATGAACTCTCGAAATTCATCATCCATATCACCCTTGTCCATCTGATTTGTCCAGACAATATAAAATCACCCATGATGATTGTAGTGACCTCTATATGTACCTCTATTATTTTCTGATTTTGTCATACAATGAGACAGTTCTCTGGGGATCTATAGATGATACTTGGGACTTCTTTCCCTTGCCATTCCTTACTTCTGCCCAATGTGATTCCGCATCTTGATCTATTGCCTATATATCACCGCTCACCACTGCACTAATCCATACTTTATTAGCAAAGCTACCCCATCCCCATTTCCTTTTTGCCTATTCCTCTTCTGTATCGACCAAAGAATCTTGTATATTTCAACAAGGTTTCCTCTCATTCTTCTAGTTTCCAGTACATAGAGGCCAATCTACTCAACCTCTCCTCATACGGCAGTCCCTCAACTCCTGGTATCAGCTGAGTGAAGCTCCTCTGGACTACCTTAATTAGGAATCCAAACCTGTTGCCAGTATCCCAGCTGTGGTCTGACTGATGCCTTGTGTAGTTTTAGTAAAAGCAACCCCCGCCCCCCCTGTTTTTGTCCTCCATTCTCTTTGAGACTTGGCTATGAAGCGCGATGCCAGTTTGAAGATGCCAGTTTACAGCTGACAAGGTGTTTATGGCACTTCACATATCCTGAGAAAAAAATGAATACATTAAAGAATGAACAAATGAATGAATGAATGAATGATTTATTGTCATATATATCTAGGGAGATACAGTGATAAGTGTCTGTTGCCACAATCTGGCACCATCTTGAGTACAAAGGAATAAACTGAAATTACTAAAACAAAGTTCCCTTTTTAAAATTCATTTGTGGGATCTGGGTGTTGCTGCCTGGCCAGCATTTATTACCTATCCCTCAGTCTTCATCAGCTCCAAGATTCCTTAAAGGTTCACACACACTGGGCCTCCCACAGCCTGGAATTCCCGCTCCACCATCACGGCAACCAATGCCCAGTCACCTTCCCTGGAGTCCACACATTGAGTATATTAGCCAGGAGTCGCCACCAACTCTGCTCCGACCTCCCCATGACACCAGGAAGACGAAGAAAAGAAAAAGAAATGAAAAAATATGAAAAGGAGTGGGAGAAAGCTATGTCTTACATTGGCAGGATATTTACTAAAATTAAATTAGTTAAACCCCCTTAGCCTGAAACTCTTCTGTTTATAAGCTGCAGTCAGCTATAGAGCTTGTGAATTGAGATGTTTTTTAAGGGAAGCTATGATAATGTTCCTGAATGCACTCTGTAAGATGTGTGTCTCTGTGTCACATTTCTCAAACTTTGCAGCTTTTGGTGTTGAAGTCTAGAGCTGTATGATGAAATAATTGGGCTGTATTGCAAGACATTGTTGGTAAAGGTTCCTGACATTGCGAGAGACAGACAATGGGATGGTAAAACCGGAGATATTGAAGTCATAGTCTTTTGGGGCAAATAATTCTGTTAAGATGTTTTTGCTCAGAGCTGCCTGAAACGATAGTGCCAAACCTGAAAGCTGTGTCCTTTGTATAATCAACAGAATCTCACTACTGATCAAACCCAGAATTCTGAATCCTTCATTTGCTATTTTCGCAATATATTGTCCTCTAGGATGCATCTTGTACCTGCCACCACCATCTACACCCCCCCCCCCCCCCCCCCCCCCCCCCCCCCACCCCCACACACACACCCAGGGCTCTCTACATCTATATCTCCTTTAGGACTTTTCTATACTCTATATTTTTTATTTGATATTATTTCTCATGTTCCCCCTATCAAAATAAATCAGAAATCACAGGACTCCAGGTAATGGTGATTAAGCTTGTGATTTCAAATAAACCTGTTGGACTATAACTCGGTGTCATGTGACTTCTGACCTTGTCCACGCCAGGCCAACACTAGCACCTCCACATCTGAGTAAATTAGTTCACATGTCTCTGGCCTTTGGAATTCTTCACTCTACCCCTCACATTTCTCAATGCTGTCAGATTCCGTGTCCTGTGTCAGATGAGCTTTCTGTCCGGTCAGTCTGTAACACTCCCCCTTTACCAGCCCGTGCCTCACCCAGTTCCTCTTTCACTTTGACATTGGCAGTATCTTTTGCTTGGTTACGATATTCACAAAACATTTGATTAATATCTACCATCCCCTGTGTAAATCACCATTATCAGTCTAACCTCAAGTTACCACATTTTAACTGTTTAAATTTTTATAAGAGAATTTAGCTTTCCCTTTTATGTGAGCTGACAGTTTCTCATGTTCTCGATTTGCCTCCTACTACTTTGTTCATTTTCTCTCTCTGAACTTTCAAATTTCAGCCTAATTTTAACTTGAGAATGACCCTTTTCTGACCCTAGTCACCCTTTTCTGCTTGATCATGCTCATCTCTTTTTCATCGTGATGGAATCTCAGGACTTGTTTGTTCTACGTTTTACCCTCCTGGTAATGTGTCTTGGCTGTAACCAAACCATCGCCTTTGTAAAAGGAGCCCACTGTCATTGTATCTGTTCACCTTGAGGTGCTGTTTCTCTCTGGGGTTGTGGACTGCATCATGGACGTTGGAAATTCCAGCACCTGCTGACGAATGTTTTCGACAAGAGAAGGAATGATGTGGCGTCGTAGCTATTATAGAAACTTGGCTGAGGGAGGGACAGGATTGACCGCTCAATGTTCCAGCGTACAGGAACAATAGAAGAGGAGGCAAGAGATGAGGAGGAGTGGCATTTTTGATTAGGGAAAACATCATGGCTGTACTTATAAAGGATCTTCCTGGGAGATCGTCCAATGAAGCTATATGGATGGAACTGAGAAATAAGAATGGGGTGATCACCTTGACTGGATTGTGCTATAGCCCCCGTCCCTAATAGTGAGCAGGAAACTGAGGACCAAATATGAAGGGAGATTGTAGATAGCTGTAAGAATATAGGGTTGTAATAGTGGGAGTGTTTAACTTTCCAAACGTAGATTGGGACTGCCATAGTGCCAAGAGCTTGGATAGGGAGGAATTTATGGTTAGATGGGCTTCAGATTGGTTTCACAGCTCGGCGCAACATCGAGGGCCGAAGGGCCTGTACTGCGCTGTAATGTTCTATGCTCAATATGTACTGATTAGAGAAGGGGCAAAACTTGACCTTCTCTTGGGAAATAAGGCAGGGCAAGTGACTGAGGTGTCAGTGGGGGAGCACTTTGGGGCCAGTGACCATAATTCTATTAGTTTTAAAATTGTGATGGAAAAGGATAGACCTGGTCCACAAGTTGAAGTTCTAAACTTGGGAGAGGCCAATTTTGACGGTATTGGACAGGAACTTTCCGAAGTTAATTCGTGGAGGCTATTCACAGGTAAAGGGGCATCTGGCAAGTGGGAGGTTTTCAAAAGGAAGATCATGAGAGTTCAGAGACAGGATGTTCCTGTTCGTGTGAAGGGCAAGATGGGTAGGGACAAGAAACAATGGATGGCAAGAAAAAGAAGGAGGCAGCCAGGATGAAGTGACTCCGTTGAGGAGTATAGAGGAGTGTACTTAACAGGGAATAGGAGGGCAAAAAACATGAGATAGCTTTCACAGATAAGGCTAAGCAGAATCCAAAGAGACTACAAATATATTAAGTGAGAAAGAGTAACTAGGGACAGAATAAAGCCCCTTAAGGATCAACAAGGCCATGTATGTGTGGAGCCACAGGTGATAGGTGAGATACAAAATGAATATTTCTCTTCAGTATTTACTGTGAAGAAAAATCTGGAGCTGGGGAGCCGGGGGGAAATAAATAGAGATGTCTTGAAAAGAGTCCACATTACAGAAGAAATGATGCTGGCAGCCTTAATATGCATAAAGGTAGATAAATCCTGGGGACCTGATCAAATGTGGGCCAGGACATTGTGGGAAGCTACGGACACTAGCATCAACAGCCCCGGGTGAGGCGTTGGAAGACTGGAAGGTGGCTAGTATTGTGTCAATATTTTTTAAAGTCTGCAAGGAAAAGCCAGGGAGCTGTAGACCGGTGAGCCTGAGACCAGAGGTATTAGAGGGGATTCTGAGAGACAGGATTTATATGCATTTGGAAAAGGCAAGGACTGATTAGTCAGCATGGCTTTGAGTGTGAGGAAACCATATCTCATAAATTTGATGTTGACAAAAAATTGACAAAATCGACATTGTCCACATGGACTTTAGACAAAATTTCACAGCGTAGACTGGGGTTAGTAAGGCCAGATCACATGGGATCCAGAGAGAGCTAGCTAATTAGATACACATTTGGCTTGACAGTAGGAGACACAGGGTGGTGGGAGAGGGTTGTTTTTCAGACTGGAGGTCTGTGACCAGAGGTGTGCCACAAGGATCGGTGCTTGGTCCACCGTTGTTCGTCATTTTTATAAACGATTTGAATGAGAATGTAAGAGGCGTGTAGTAAGTTTGCAGATGAGACCATAATTGGTGGTTTGGTGGGCAGTGGATGAGGTTATGTAAAAGTAAAACAGGATCTCAATCCGATTGGCCAGTGGGCCGAGGAATGGCAGATGAAGGCTAATGCAAATAAATGTAAGGTGTTGCATTTTGGTAAGATCAACCAAGGCAGGTCCTCCATAGTTCATGGTAGAGCCGTGCGGAGTGTTGTTGAATAGAGACATGGGGCTCAGGTGCATAGTTCCTTGAAAGTGTTGTCACAGGTAGACAGGGCAGTGAAGAAGGTGTTTGACATGTTTAGCGTCAACAGTCAGAGCATTGAGTACAAGAGTTGGGAGGTCATGTTATAGCGTAGAAGACATTGACAAGGCCCCATTTGGAGTAATGTTCACCATTATGGTCACCCTGATAATAAAAAGGATGTTATAAAACTAGAAAGAATGCAAAAAAAATTTACAAGGATGTTACTGAGACTGGAAGATTTGAATTATAAGGAGAGGACGGATGAGCTGGGACTGTTTTCACTGGGCTGAGGGGTGACCTTATAGAAGTTTATAAAGTCATGAGGTGCATGGATTGGTAAATAGACAAAGTCTTTTCCCTGGGATGGGGGAGATGAGAACTAGAGGGCATAGGTTTAAAGTCAGAGGGTAAAGATTTGATAGGGGCCTGAGGGGCAACGTTTTCACCCAGAGGGTGGTGCGTGTGTGGATTGAGCTGCCAGAGGATGTGGTGGAGGCTGGTACAATTACAGCATTTAAGAGGCATCTGGATGGGTATATGAATAGGAAGGGTTTAGAGGGATATGGGCCAAATGCTGTCAAATGGGACTAGGTGAGGTTGGGATAACTGGTCGGCATGGATGTGTTGGGCCGAAGGGCCTGTTCTCGTGCTGTGTAACTCTATGACTCTCTCTGATATATCTGGGACAGACCTGTACTCAGTATCTCCAGTTGCACTTCCAAACTGGTACCAGGAACCGGCAGTGGAATTGAATAAATATTTTACATCAAACCTCACAGAGGAAGACACTAATTGCATTCCAAAAATGATTAATATTCAAGAGATAAGGGAGGAGAGGAAATAAATATAATAACAATCATGAGAGAAAATATGCTAGGGAAATTAATGGGTCGAAAGACTGAACCTGATGGAATGCATCCAAGGCTATTAAAGGAAGTCACTGCACAGTTAATGCATACATTGGCAGTAATCTTCTTAGATTCTGGAAAAGCCAGAGGTTTGGAAAACTGCCAAAGTAACAAACTCATTTAGAAAGGGAAGGAGACAAAAAGCAGGTAACTATAGGCCTGTTAGCTTCAGTTATTGGGAATATGTTAGAGTCTATTCAAACAGACTCAATGTGGCTTCATAAAGGGAAAGCACGCTTGAGAAATTTACTAGAATTCTTTGAGGAAGTAACTCGCAGGAAAAAAGGACAAAGGGGAAAACGTAGATGCAATATATTTGGATTTTCAGAAAGCATTTGATAAGGTATAACATGTTAGGCTACTTAATAAGAGCCCGTGGTGTTGGAGGCAGCTGGGGAGGCAATGGCTGAGTGGTATTAACACTAGGCAGTTAATCCGGAGACCCAGGTAATATTCTGGGGACCTGGGTTCAAATCCTGTCATGGCAAGTGTTGCAATTTGGATCCATCAAAATTCTGGAATTAAGAGTCTAAGGATGACCATGAATCCATTTCTGATTGTTGGGAAAACCCCATCTGGTTCACTAACTCCACTTCGGAAAGGAAACTGCCACCCTTACCTGGTCTGGCCTCCATGTGACTCCAGACCCAGGCAATGTGGTTGACTCTTAACTGCCCTCGGGGCAATTAGGGATGGGCAAATAAATACCAGTGATGCTCACTCCACAGGATTAATTATAAAGCAAAAATATATTTGCAGATATAGAGAACTGGCTAACTCGGAGAAGGCAGAGAGTTGGATAAGGAGGCATTTTCTGATGGCAACCAGTTGAGTGTGATAGAGATCAGAGGTGGGGCCAGGTATTTACAAAATATATGAATGACGTGGGTAAGGGATGTGGGTACACTGCACCAAGTTTGTCAATGACAAAAATAGATGGAAACCAAAGCAGTGAAGGGTCTGCAGAGGGACATGGACAGACAGGCTGAGTGAGCAAAACATGACAAATGGAATATATCGTAGGGAAATGAGAGGTTATGCACTTTGGCTGGAAGAATAGAGGAGCTGAATATTACTGAAATGGTGAAATACTGCAAAAGCAATAGAACAGAGGAACTTGGATATCCTTGCCCACGAATCACAACAATCTAGTATCCAAGTTCAGCAGGTCAGAGGGAAGGCAAATGGAATGGAGACCAGTATTTCAGAAGGGAATGGAACATTAACCTCAGGAGGTTCCACTAAAATTGCACGAGGCATGAGTCAGACCACGTCTGGAACATTGTGGTTGGGCCTGGACTCATTGGAGTTTGGTAGGATGGAAGTGACCTGATTGATTCTCAGGGGAACCTTGACAGGGGAGGCATGGAGAGGCTGCTTCCGGTTGTGGGAGAGTCATGGACCATAGGGCATTATCTCGGAATACACAGTCACCCATTTCAGGCAGGAATAGGGAGGAATTTGTTCTCTCAGAGGGGAGGGAATCTGTGGATTTCTTCACCACAGTGGGCTGGGTCATTAAATCTATTCAAATGCGAGCTATGGATTTTTAATCAATGACAGTACGGCTCTCCCTCAGTACTGACCCTCCGACAGTGCGGCACTCCCTCAGCACTGACCCTCCGACAGTGCGGCACTCCCTCAGC
>NC_057737.1:1082897-1083912 GCF_004010195.1 Chiloscyllium plagiosum | reverse complement strand
AGTTACTGGTTAACCAGGCCGTTACTGTTTAACCAGTCAGCAGGGATTGGCTGTGCTGACTCTCAGGCTGTAACAGGCTGTGGGGGGACGTTTGCCCTCCTGTCCCAGAGTTTCCCAGTCTGTCCTCGGGGTGAGAGTGTGGTGGGTATCGAACCAGTGCCTGGGAGATGGAGCCGGTGACTGAGTGGATCCGACACCGGTTCCCCACGGTGGGGAATGTCTGTCCCGGTCAGCTGGAGCAGCTGGTGAAGGAGAACCAGCAGGGGGTGCTGCTGCTGGTGAGTGAGGCCTGGCTGAGAGTGCCACTCTGGGCAACTATTCAACTACGGGAGGAATCACAGAGGGCAGTGGTGGTGGGGTGGACGGTGGTGTGAACCTCCTGTTGCCCCCTGTGTGAGGGTATCTGCTCTGGGTGTTTGACATGAGGAGGGTGGGGAAGGAATGGAGTGACCCCAGAATACTGGGAGGGATTGTCCTAAGGGAGGACTCCCTGAGAGGGTGGGGATCAATCCCAGATACCTCACCGTTCCCAGTGGGATGTGTCGGCAGTTTGAAAGGCTTCAGTTGTGGAGTGCGGTCGGGGGGTGGTGTGGGAAATCCTGGTAATGGAGACAGGATACTCAGCTGCCCACTAACTGGGGTCATGGGGCATCCTGTAACACCATCACAACAACAAACACCACCCATGCATGACCCCCTCACCCACCCCCCAGACCCTCACCCAGCCCCCGGACCCTCACTCAAACTCCGGACCCTCACCCAGCCCCCGGACCCTCATCCACCCCCTGGAGCCTCACCCACCCCCTGGACTCTCACCCAGCCCCCGGACCCTCACCCACCCCCTTGACTCTCACCCACCTGTAAGACCCTCACCCAGCCCCCGGACCCTCACCCACCCCCTGGACTCTCACCCACCTGTAAGACCCTCACTCACCCCAGGACTCTCACCCAGTTCCTTAACCCTCACCAGCTCTATGACCCTCACCCACTGCAGGAGCCCCACTCTGAACACCTC
>NC_057737.1:1066748-1081874 GCF_004010195.1 Chiloscyllium plagiosum | reverse complement strand
TGAGTAGGAGGGGGTAGGGGTGAGGGGGAAGGTAGCTGGGAATGCGATAGGGAGATGAAGGTTTGGGGGAAAGGTGATAGGTCAGACAGGAGGGTGGAGCAGATAGTTGGGAAGGAAGGTGGACAGGTAGGACTGTTCAAGAGGGTTGGATCTGGGATAAGGTGAGGGGGAGGGGAGATGAGGAAACTGGTGAAATCCACATTAATCCTGTGTGGTTTTCGGGTCCCACGGCAGAAGATGAGGCGTTCTTCCTCCAGGCATCAGATAGTAACAGTGTGGTGATGGAGGAGGCCCAGGACCTGCATGTCCTCGGTAGAGTGGGAGGGGGAGTTGAAGTGTTCGACCACAGGGCAGTGGGGTTAATTGATGCGGGTGTCCCAGAGATATTCTCTGAGACGTTCTGCGAGAAGGCGTCCAGTCTCCCCAATGTAGAGGAGACCACAGAGAGCAATGGATACTGTAGGTGACATCTGTGGAAGTGCAGGAAAATCTCTGTCGAATGCCACCTCACTCCCATTTATCTCTCAGCCCCCGACCCACAAGCCTCATTCCTGATAAACGGCTTATGCCTGAAACGTTGATTTTCCTGCTCCTCAGATGCTACCTGACTGGCTGTGCTTTTCCAGCACCACTCTCTCCACTCTGATCTGCAGTATCTGCAGTGCTCACTCTCTGCCCCGTGATGTGGAGTGAATCATATACACTAACCTTTGGTATTTGTCACAGTGGGAACCACCCAGGGGAGGCTGGTTCAGGCTCTAATTGATTTGGGACAATTGAAAATCTTGATAAATTTCTCTTGGCTTGAATAATGACTAAGTTTCAGGTCTTCAAGTTGTCTTAGAGTTTTTGGGATGTGTGTGTCTTTGTGTTGAATTGTCTGTTACAGTGACGTGTGTTGGGGTCTCAGTGTGTCTTCTTGATTCCAGGTGTGTCTCTGTGTATCCCAATGTGTATTGGTGTGTCTCAGTGTGTCTTAGTGTGTCTCAGTGTGTCCCGGTGTGTCTCAGTGTGTCTCAGTGTGTCTCAGTGTGTCTCAGTGTGTCCCGGTGTGTCTGTGTGTCTCAGTGTGTCTCAGTGTGTCCCGATGTGTCTTAGTGTGTCTCAGTGTGTCTTAGTGTGTCTCAGTGTGTCTCAGTGTGTCTTAGTGTGTCTCAGTGTGTCCCGATGTGTCTCAGTGTGTCTTAGTGTGTCTCAGTGTGTCCCGATGTGTCTCAGTGTGTCTCAGTGTGTCTCAGTGTGTCCCGGTGTGTCTCAGTGTGTCTCAGTGTGTCTCAGTGTGTCTCAATGTGTCCCGATGTGTCTCAGTGTGTCTCAGTGTGTCTTAGTGTGTCTCAGTGAGTCTCAGTGCATCCCAGTGTGTCTCAGTGTGTCTGGGTGTGCCCTATTTCCATGGCGGTCTCACTAATGCCTGTGTTTTGTTCCGTGTCTCACAGGAAGGAATGCTGCTCAGACTATAGTGTGTTACTGTACGGTCGGATTCCATGCGTCACAGCTGATTGAGAAACTCCTTGAGTTCTTGGCTGGAGATTGTAGCCAGTTTCAGAGGGCAATGAGTATTTACAACCTCGAAGGGGGGCTCCTGAGATGGGCTGAGGAGAAGAAGCCACTGGTTGACTGTATGAAGCAGCCCACCACCCAGGTTCACCCTTACTGCCGGCTCTGGGCTCAGTTACTGCAAGCTGACTTCAAAGCTCCTCAGTGACCCACTTAGAGACATTGGCATCAATACAACCATCACTAACTAACCATCACCATCCAGCCATCACTAACTAACCATCAGTAACTAGCCATCACCAACCCAACTATGAACCCAACCATCACTAACTAACCATCAGTAACTAGCCACCACCAACCCAACTATCACTAACTAACCATCACCAACCCAACCATGAACCCAACCATCACTAACTATCTATCACCAACTAGCTGTTGCTAACTAACCATCAACCCAACCATCACCATAACTAACCATCGCCCTTACCGTGCTGCCAGTTCTGACTGTCCTGACCTTCCCCTTACTGGGTGATTAGTGCCTGCTCCTATAACCCCCTCAGTCTCTCACACCATCTGTCATCAAACTTGTTAATCATAGACCATTAGACTATAAAATGTAGGAGCAGATGTAGGCCATTCAGCCCATCAAGTCTGCTCCACCTTTCAGTGGCTGAACTGATCATCCTCTTTAACTCTACTTTTCCTTATAACTGTTAATTCCTTTTCTGCTTAAAGACCTATCTCAGCCGTGATTATACGCAATGACCCAGCCTCGACATCTCGCTGTAAGTGATGAATTCTCCAGATTCACTCCCCTCTGAGAGAAGAGATTCCTCCTCATCTCTGTCTTCAATGAGTAACCCTTTATTCTGAGACACTGCCCTCTGGTCCCAGACTCTTCCACATCGGGGGACAACCTCCCCACATCTCCCCTGTCAAATCCTCTAAGCATCTTGTAAACATGTCAATAAGGTCACCTCATTGTTCTAAACCTCAATGAGTACAGGCCCCAATCCACTCAACCTCTCCTCATAGGACAGCCCCTCCATCCCTGGGATCAGCCAAGTGAACTTTCTGTGCACTGCTCCCAGTGCCAATCTATCCTTCCTTAGGTCAGGGACTGGGCACAGTATTCCAGCCTTACTGATTACTGCCTTACACTACTGCCACTGCATGTCTGAGACAGTGCCTTCAGAAAGAGCTAGAAAAACATAGACAGTGTTAACCTCAACTTTCCCTAGAATTCCATTACATTTACATCTGACTCACCCTTAACCCACTCACAAAGTAATCCATGTTTTTTAGAACAATTTCACATCAACAATTCAAATATTACCACCACACTTTTACATCTGTACTTTCACATCTTGTGACAAAGCCCTTGTGAGTGTAACAGCACCACGACCCTCAACGGGGTTAACAATTTACAAATTAAAATGTCAGTGTCTGCGCTGGTCTGCACTCGGCCTGGGCCTCGAATCCAAACACAACACAATTCTAAGCAGCTTCAGCATGATCACTTGGAGATGATGACAAAGGTAGTCATCCAGCACAGAAGCACACCCACGCCAACCATATTCCCACCTGACCCTGCTCCTGGTCCATATCTCTCCAAACGTTTCCTATCCATGTACTCATACAAATGCCTATTAAATGTTATTACTGTACCCACATCCACCACTTCCCCAAGACATTCCTCTCACACACAAACTGCTCTCTGTGAAAAACAAATTGCCTCCCCCATGTCTTTTGTAAATCTTTCTAGTCAATGGCAATAATGCAGAAAAATGATGAAATCTAATGTTTAAATTTGCTCCAAATTAAATGAATAAACAAAAATGTAACAAGATCTTATGAAAGAAACATTTGGAATGGGAATTCCTCCAACCATAGATAGGACCAGACACCAAAGCTCTGTGGGGGAACACTGGGGCTTTGTACAATCTCAGCAAAACCTCCTGACTCTTCAACTTCATCTGACAGTTTTATTTGGTGATTGGTTTGTTGGCTGACAATCAAACTGAATGTTCCCTGTGAGCTTGGACTTTTTAAAGAATTAATTAACAAATGGATGGAAAAAACTGAAACAAGACTCAGTTTTCTCATTATACCCTGAAAGGTTTTCTGCTGACATTCGAGATCAAACTCCAATCGCTTGGGAACTCCAGGATGGATCCTTAAAGTTGAGGATCCAACGGATCACAATTCCCGGGATGCTGGGAAATTATAATCCAGGGATCAACAGGAAGGAATTCCCGGAGTGGAGATCTGCACAGAATCTGAATCTACTCCCTGTGGGAGTCAGTCTCATAATCCCCCCCTACTCGCTGTGGGAGTGAGTCCCACAATCCCTTCACCCACCCCCCCCATTCCCTGCGGAAGATGTTTTTCCCGAATTCCGGAGTGGTTTTATTCGGGAGTGTTTCTCCCGCTGACTGAGATCCTGATAACTCAGTCACTCAATTAACTCAGAAAAAGCAAAACACTGCAGCTGCTGGAAATCTGCAACAAACAGAGAGAGTGCTGGAGAATCTCAGCAGGTCAGGCAGCACCTGTGCAGAGAGAGAGAGAGACAGAGAGAGAGACCGACTGAGAGAGACAGACTGAGAGAGACAGACAGACAGACAGAGAGAGAGAGACAGACAGACAGAGAGAGAGACAGACTGAGAGAGACAGACAGACAGACAGAGAGAGAGAGACAGACAGACAGACAGAGAGACAGACACAGAGGTAATGTTTTGATTCTAGTAGGACTTTTCTTCCAGGAGAGATGATGACACAATGGGAAACCCTTCGAGATTGCATGGATAATAACTTGTTGTCCTGTTTTTAATACATTTCTGCAAACATCAGCATCATTGGGAGGTGTCAGTGTAAACCTCCAGCCATCAGCACCCGACCTCTGAGCAGCTTGACCCAACCTGGACAGTAAATGGGAGAGGGAATGGTTCCAGACTCAGCAGAGCGGGGCGATTTGCCAACAGCTGCTCTGTTTATTCCTTCACTGACCAGTATCCCACGGCTTTCCCTGTCACACAGACTGCACCCAGACATTTTCAGAGAATCCTGATGGTGTGGAAGCAGGCCATTCAGCCCATTGAGTCCACACTGACCCTCTGAAGAGCATCCCACCCAGACCCGACTCCCTCTCCCAACCATATCATTGTAACGTTGCAATCCCCATGGCCAATCCACCCTGACCTGCACATCCTTGGGCTGTGGGAGGGAACCGGAGGAAACCCACGCAGACACGGGGAGAACGTACAAACTCCACACAGACAGTTGCCTGAGGTGGGAATTGAACCCGGGTCCCTGGTGCTGGGAGGCAGCGATGCTAACCACTGAGCCACCGTGCCATCCTGTGTAGCATCTAGAGGATGGTGAGTGTTGGCAGCGAGATCAGCTCACTGTGGGCATTGGGTGCCTCCTGGCCACCAGGCTCCCAGACCCACTGCATTAAACTTTCGCCACGTAAACCCATTCATGGCCCCCCCCCACCCAACACCAACCCCCTCATTACAGGCCATTATGGCAGTCTCTGCCACTAACATACCCCCATTCCCCAGACGCTGTCTGGCTCACAAACTCATCCACCAGGAGCTCCCTCCTACGCACACTGTCACCCACCTCCCCTACCCCACCCAGCTCTGCCGATGCCTCCGGTTTCCCACTCCAGCCTTGATGTCCCTCCACCCCCCACCCTCTGCCCAGCACTGACTGTGCTGGGGGCGCTAGGACCCATCCAGTTTCTAACAGGGCCACTTGGTTGAATTGATGGTGCAGTGTGGTTTGCTGGTGCTAACTGTGGGTGTGCGATTGAGGCCTCAGTGGGTGGTGTCTCTGTGAACCCCAGACAGACCCGTCCTGTCCAGCAGCCTGTCTCTGTGTTTGTACTAACGAGCCCCTCAATACCATCCTGACAGCTGTTAGCTTGGTGCACCATCAAGTGCCAACAGGAATGGCCTGGCAGAGAAAGCGAGGCCCAGACACTGTGAGTGTGCAGGGAGGTGCTGAGTGAGAGTGATTGCTCAGAGAGAGAGAGAGCAAGCAGCCTTCAGACTTAGCCTGCTCCAGGCTGTCTGTCCCTGCACAGAGTGCCCTCGCTCTAGCCTCTCAATGCTCAGGGAACCCCGAAGTGCAGACCCACAGCTTCCTGAGTGTCCCACACGTGCACACAAGAGGTGCCAGCACAATCCTGAAGGGTTGGCAATTATCAGGTACCCCTGTCCATGGGCTACATGCGGATTGTTCCCACAGAGTGGAGTGCTCAGTGGAGTTCTCTCGCTATTCTAGCAGACATCTCACCAACCCCCACAGAGCTCAGACCCTGATCAGATTTCACACAATCTCTCCTACACTGGGAATAAAATGGAGTGAGCTAATCTGTCTCCAATTTCTGGAGAAATTAGAGAAAGGATACAGATATAGAAGGATAGTATAGACAGACAGAGAGAGCGAGAATGTGAGATCAGGAATGGAAGGAAAATGGAATGGTGGAGGAGGAAAACAACATGTTTCACTCTCTCAACGGAACATGACCGATCCCTCAGTGAGGGTCAGTGTGTGTGGGACTGTACCTCAGTGAGGTTCTGTGTGTGTGTGGGACTGTACACCAGTGAGAGTCAGTGTGAAAATGGAATGGTGGAGGAGGAAAACAACATGTTTCACTCTCTCAACGGAACATGACCGATCCCTCAGTGAGGGTCAGTGTGTGTGGGACTGTACCTCAGTGAGGTTCTGTGTGTGTGTGGGACTGTACACCAGTGAGAGTCAGTGTATGTGGGACTGTACCCCAGTGAGAGTCAGTGTGTGTGGGACTGTGCCCCAGTGAGGGTCAGTGTGTGTGGGACTGTACCCCAGTGAGTGTCAGTGTGTGTGTGGGACTGTGCCCCAGTGAGGGTCAGTGTGTGTGGGACTGTACCTCAGTGAGGTTCTGTGTGTGTGTGGGACTGTACACCAGTGAGAGTCAGTGTCCCAGTGAGTGTCAGTGTGTGTGGGACTGTACCCCAGTGAGTGTCAGTGTGTGTGGGACTGTACCCCAGTGAGTGTCAGTGTGTGTGGGACTGTACCCCAGTGAGTGTCAGTGTGTGTGGGACTGTACCCCAGTGAGTGTCAGTGTGTGTGGGACTGTACCCCAGTGAGTGTCAGTGTGTGTGGGACTGTACCCCAGTGAGTGTCAGTGTGTGTGGGACTGTACCCCAGTGAGTGTCAGTGTGTGTGGGACTGTACCCCAGTGAGTGTCAGTGTGTGTGGGACTGTACCCCAGTGAGTGTCAGTGTGTGTGGGACTGTACCCCAGTGAGTGTCAGTGTGTGTGGGACTGTACCCCAGTGAGTGTCAGTGTGTGTGGGACTGTACCCCAGTGAGTGTCAGTGTGTGTGGGACTGTACCCCAGTGAGTGTCAGTGTGTGTGGGACTGTACCCCAGTGAGTGTCAGTGTGTGTGGGACTGTACCCCAGTGAGTGTCAGTGTGTGTGGGACTGTACCCCAGTGAGTGTCAGTGTGTGTGGGACTGTACCCCAGTGAGTGTCAGTGTGTGTGGGACTGTACCCCAGTGAGTGTCAGTGTGTGTGGGACTGTACCCCAGTGAGTGTCAGTGTGTGTGGGACTGTACCCCAGTGAGTGTCAGTGTGTGTGGGACTGTACCCCAGTGAGTGTCAGTGTGTGTGGGACTGTACCCCAGTGAGTGTCAGTGTGTGTGGGACTGTACCCCAGTGAGTGTCAGTGTGTGTGGGACTGTACCCCAGTGAGTGTCAGTGTGTGTGGGACTGTACCCCAGTGAGTGTCAGTGTGTGTGGGACTGTACCCCAGTGAGTGTCAGTGTGTGTGGGACTGTACCCCAGTGAGTGTCAGTGTGTGTGGGACTGTACCCCAGTGAGTGTCAGTGTGTGTGGGACTGTACCCCAGTGAGTGTCAGTGTGTGTGGGACTGTACCCCAGTGAGTGTCAGTGTGTGTGGGACTGTACCCCAGTGAGTGTCAGTGTGTGTGGGACTGTACCCCAGTGAGTGTCAGTGTGTGTGGGACTGTACCCCAGTGAGTGTCAGTGTGTGTGGGACTGTACCCCAGTGAGTGTCAGTGTGTGTGGGACTGTACCCCAGTGAGTGTCAGTGTGTGTGGGACTGTACCCCAGTGAGTGTCAGTGTGTGTGGGACTGTACCCCAGTGAGTGTCAGTGTGTGTGGGACTGTACCCCAGTGAGTGTCAGTGTGTGTGGGACTGTACCCCAGTGAGTGTCAGTGTGTGTGGGACTGTACCCCAGTGAGTGTCAGTGTGTGTGGGACTGTACCCCAGTGAGTGTCAGTGTGTGTGGGACTGTACCCCAGTGAGTGTCAGTGTGTGTGGGACTGTACCCCAGTGAGTGTCAGTGTGTGTGGGACTGTACCCCAGTGAGTGTCAGTGTGTGTGGGACTGTACCCCAGTGAGTGTCAGTGTGTGTGGGACTGTACCCCAGTGAGTGTCAGTGTGTGTGGGACTGTACCCCAGTGAGTGTCAGTGTGTGTGGGACTGTACCCCAGTGAGTGTCAGTGTGTGTGGGACTGTACCCCAGTGAGTGTCAGTGTGTGTGGGACTGTACCCCAGTGAGTGTCAGTGTGTGTGGGACTGTACCCCAGTGAGTGTCAGTGTGTGTGGGACTGTACCCCAGTGAGTGTCAGTGTGTGTGGGACTGTACCCCAGTGAGTGTCAGTGTGTGTGGGACTGTACCCCAGTGAGTGTCAGTGTGTGTGGGACTGTACCCCAGTGAGTGTCAGTGTGTGTGGGACTGTACCCCAGTGAGTGTCAGTGTGTGTGGGACTGTACCCCAGTGAGTGTCAGTGTGTGTGGGACTGTACCCCAGTGAGTGTCAGTGTGTGTGGGACTGTACCCCAGTGAGTGTCAGTGTGTGTGGGACTGTACCCCAGTGAGTGTCAGTGTGTGTGGGACTGTACCCCAGTGAGTGTCAGTGTGTGTGGGACTGTACCCCAGTGAGTGTCAGTGTGTGTGGGACTGTACCCCAGTGAGTGTCAGTGTGTGTGGGACTGTACCCCAGTGAGTGTCAGTGTGTGTGGGACTGTACCCCAGTGAGTGTCAGTGTGTGTGGGACTGTACCCCAGTGAGTGTCAGTGTGTGTGGGACTGTACCCCAGTGAGTGTCAGTGTGTGTGGGACTGTACCCCAGTGAGTGTCAGTGTGTGTGGGACTGTACCCCAGTGAGTGTCAGTGTGTGTGGGACTGTACCCCAGTGAGTGTCAGTGTGTGTGGGACTGTACCCCAGTGAGTGTCAGTGTGTGTGGGACTGTACCCCAGTGAGTGTCAGTGTGTGTGGGACTGTACCCCAGTGAGTGTCAGTGTGTGTGGGACTGTACCCCAGTGAGTGTCAGTGTGTGTGGGACTGTACCCCAGTGAGTGTCAGTGTGTGTGGGACTGTACCCCAGTGAGTGTCAGTGTGTGTGGGACTGTACCCCAGTGAGTGTCAGTGTGTGTGGGACTGTACCCCAGTGAGTGTCAGTGTGTGTGGGACTGTACCCCAGTGAGTGTCAGTGTGTGTGGGACTGTACCCCAGTGAGTGTCAGTGTGTGTGGGACTGTACCCCAGTGAGTGTCAGTGTGTGTGGGACTGTACCCCAGTGAGTGTCAGTGTGTGTGGGACTGTACCCCAGTGAGTGTCAGTGTGTGTGGGACTGTACCCCAGTGAGTGTCAGTGTGTGTGGGACTGTACCCCAGTGAGTGTCAGTGTGTGTGGGACTGTACCCCAGTGAGTGTCAGTGTGTGTGGGACTGTACCCCAGTGAGTGTCAGTGTGTGTGGGACTGTACCCCAGTGAGTGTCAGTGTGTGTGGGACTGTACCCCAGTGAGTGTCAGTGTGTGTGGGACTGTACCCCAGTGAGTGTCAGTGTGTGTGGGACTGTACCCCAGTGAGTGTCAGTGTGTGTGGGACTGTACCCCAGTGAGTGTCAGTGTGTGTGGGACTGTACCCCAGTGAGTGTCAGTGTGTGTGGGACTGTACCCCAGTGAGTGTCAGTGTGTGTGGGACTGTACCCCAGTGAGTGTCAGTGTGTGTGGGACTGTACCCCAGTGAGTGTCAGTGTGTGTGGGACTGTACCCCAGTGAGTGTCAGTGTGTGTGGGACTGTACCCCAGTGAGTGTCAGTGTGTGTGGGACTGTACCCCAGTGAGTGTCAGTGTGTGTGGGACTGTACCCCAGTGAGTGTCAGTGTGTGTGGGACTGTACCCCAGTGAGTGTCAGTGTGTGTGGGACTGTACCCCAGTGAGTGTCAGTGTGTGTGGGACTGTACCCCAGTGAGTGTCAGTGTGTGTGGGACTGTACCCCAGTGAGTGTCAGTGTGTGTGGGACTGTACCCCAGTGAGTGTCAGTGTGTGTGGGACTGTACCCCAGTGAGTGTCAGTGTGTGTGGGACTGTACCCCAGTGAGTGTCAGTGTGTGTGGGACTGTACCCCAGTGAGTGTCAGTGTGTGTGGGACTGTACCCCAGTGAGTGTCAGTGTGTGTGGGACTGTACCCCAGTGAGTGTCAGTGTGTGTGGGACTGTACCCCAGTGAGTGTCAGTGTGTGTGGGACTGTACCCCAGTGAGTGTCAGTGTGTGTGGGACTGTACCCCAGTGAGTGTCAGTGTGTGTGGGACTGTACCCCAGTGAGTGTCAGTGTGTGTGGGACTGTACCCCAGTGAGTGTCAGTGTGTGTGGGACTGTACCCCAGTGAGTGTCAGTGTGTGTGGGACTGTACCCCAGTGAGTGTCAGTGTGTGTGGGACTGTACCCCAGTGAGTGTCAGTGTGTGTGGGACTGTACCCCAGTGAGTGTCAGTGTGTGTGGGACTGTACCCCAGTGAGTGTCAGTGTGTGTGGGACTGTACCCCAGTGAGTGTCAGTGTGTGTGGGACTGTACCCCAGTGAGTGTCAGTGTGTGTGGGACTGTACCCCAGTGAGTGTCAGTGTGTGTGGGACTGTACCCCAGTGAGTGTCAGTGTGTGTGGGACTGTACCCCAGTGAGTGTCAGTGTGTGTGGGACTGTACCCCAGTGAGTGTCAGTGTGTGTGGGACTGTACCCCAGTGAGTGTCAGTGTGTGTGGGACTGTACCCCAGTGAGTGTCAGTGTGTGTGGGACTGTACCCCAGTGAGTGTCAGTGTGTGTGGGACTGTACCCCAGTGAGTGTCAGTGTGTGTGGGACTGTACCCCAGTGAGTGTCAGTGTGTGTGGGACTGTACCCCAGTGAGTGTCAGTGTGTGTGGGACTGTACCCCAGTGAGTGTCAGTGTGTGTGGGACTGTACCCCAGTGAGTGTCAGTGTGTGTGGGACTGTACCCCAGTGAGTGTCAGTGTGTGTGGGACTGTACCCCAGTGAGTGTCAGTGTGTGTGGGACTGTACCCCAGTGAGTGTCAGTGTGTGTGGGACTGTACCCCAGTGAGTGTCAGTGTGTGTGGGACTGTACCCCAGTGAGTGTCAGTGTGTGTGGGACTGTACCCCAGTGAGTGTCAGTGTGTGTGGGACTGTACCCCAGTGAGTGTCAGTGTGTGTGGGACTGTACCCCAGTGAGTGTCAGTGTGTGTGGGACTGTACCCCAGTGAGTGTCAGTGTGTGTGGGACTGTACCCCAGTGAGTGTCAGTGTGTGTGGGACTGTACCCCAGTGAGGGTCAGTGTGTGTGGGAGTGTACTCCAGTGAGGGTCGGTGTGTGTGGGACTGTGCCCCAGTGAGGGTCAGTGTGTGTGGGACTGTACCCCAGTGAGGGTCAGTGAATGCACCGGGCCGTTGTGATAGTTAGTTATAGAGTCGCTTTGCTGGAGAGAATTATTTTATTGTGAGCATCACAGGAGAACATTCTGAGACAGTTTCCCTCATCCCGTTTCTGAGGGATGACACAGCTGCTGCACCGAGTTTGATCCTTCCCCGTTCGATGGCTCTCTCCCCAGGTAGCGAGCCCTCCCTGAGTGTTGTTGTAAATGAGCTGCTGTGGATTCCATCGGGGAGACTCCCCCCCCCCCCCCCCACCTCCGGAGCCTCAGAGAGGGGCCCTGAACTCTGGCTGGAGTAGGTAAGCCCACTCCTTGTTGTATGGGTGAACGAGTTTGGTTGGCTGCTCCTTGCTGTCCACCATGGGCTTCCTCTCATTGGCCCATTTCGCCAGCCCCCCCTCCAGGTTATAAACCTTGGGTGAGCCACGTCCCTCCTGCTCACGACCTTGTGTTAAAGAATGCTGCAGCTTCTCAGCCATTTCCGACCCATGGTATCCCGCTGTGCAATAACACACCACTGTCTTATCCATCGAACCTGGAAGAAACACTGCATTCAGAGCCTGAAACCAGGATAACAACGAGATGTAGAGCATACACAAAGTCTCGGGATTGAGGAAGGTGCCAGTCCAATGGAGTTAGGAGTAGTTGGTTAACTGTGATGGGCTGAGGGGTTGGAGTTCTCTCAAACATCTTCCCTTATTTCCATCTTCCGTGATATTGAGAGGGACATGAGCAATCCCTCTGGGGCCCTTGGTTTGAGTGTTGGTACCAGGAGTGAAAGTTGAAACTTTATTGCTGGAACAGCACAGCAGGTCAGGCAGCATCCAGGGAACAGGAGATTCGACGTTTCGGGCACAGGCCCTTCTTCAGGAAAGTTTCAACTTTGATCTCCAGCATCTGCAGACCTCACTTTCTCCTACCAGGAGTGAAAGGCATGTTGCTGACATTTTACTGAGCTTTGGTTAGACCACAGCCAGAGGGTTGTGTCCAGTTGCCGATAACCACAGATTAACTCACCAGCCCTGCCTGACTGGCCCAGAGTCTCCAGGAATTGGAATTTAACATCCAGGGTCCAGCTGTGACAAAACCCAGAGGGTAATCCCAGCAACATTGAAGAATATATCATTCCGTTTGAAAATGGGGAGTTAGAGGGCGTTTGGCCCACAGTCCAAATGGGTAATGAGTGTGTTGGCTTTCTGATTGGTGTAGGAAGGCAGGGGATCATAAGCAGGGACACGGCCCATATTGTGTGATAGGGACTCCGGGAATAGATTGGATCTCATTGGTGACCCTCGGAGAGGGATGTGAGGGTCTTTGAGGAGATTGACCAGAATAGGGCCAAGGGAGGAGGGAGGGTACAAAGGTGAGAGGTCAGGCTGGAGGACGAAGGAGATTGAAAGGGGATCGGATCAAGACGAACAAGGTCTAGACAACATAGAGCAGGAAAACAACTTCCCAAAGGATAATTGTACAAGGATTTGGGTGACAGGTTTAAGATTTTGAGTTAAGAAGTTGGGGAAGAGGCTCTCTTTACTGCAGACACTGTGTATACTCTAACCATCTCCCAGGCTGGAGGCCTGTCCACACAGCTGAGAACCTGAGGGGTGAGGAGCCCCGGGATGGGAGTTAGACTGCCCCCTACCTGCCAGGCCCAGCTCCTTGGTCAGATGATCCATGTCACTGGTGTCTGGGTCAATGCGAATGGCTCCCTGTAAGTGGCTGACCTCGTATTCAGCCGTACTCCGGACATCCTGAAACAACACGGACACTGGGATCTGTCTGTTTCTCCACAGGGAGTACAGCAGCTCCCCCACCCTCCCCCACCTCTGCCTCCCCTCACCCCCTCACTGCGCCCCCAGCCCAGGTATCTTAGCCCAGTGAGCTTCATCGGGAATTCTGCAGCATCATGACAAGTGTCAGTGAAGGCCCCAGGGGGTATTGCTGAACTGCTGAATGAGGATCACAGCAGCAAGAGGCCAATCAGCCCCTTGAGCCTGGTCCACCATTCAATTAGATCATCAATCTCTTCCCTTTCCCTCAAATTCTCCCCATTCCTAATCCCCTGCCCCCTAACGAAACTCTGTCCATCTTAGTCTTGGAAGCTCCGTCAGCCACGTCTGGGAAGAGGATTCCACATTCCCATTCCCCTGGGTTTGAGGAGCTATGAACAACCCAGCTTGGATTGTACATGTTCCCCCGAACTCCCACTGTTCAGCTCTCCTCCTGCTGCTTCTGAAAGGGTTAATGTTGGAGATGGAGTTGGCTCTGCCCAATATGATGATGCCCTACAGTCTTGGTTCAGACAGAGGACACGAGTGTGACATCCCAGTGCCAGTCAGGTGTGTCATCCCTGGCTCCTGCTGGGAATGAAGTTTTCCTTTAACTCATTCCTGGGACCTGGGCATCGCTGGCCATTTATTCCCCTTTCCTAATTGCCCCTGGAGAAGGTACCTTCCTGAACTGCTGCTGTTATTTTGAATAATGACTAGCTGGGCACTGAGCACACGTTTATCCAAGCGGCACACAGTGAGATCCATTGAGATCCATTGAAACCTACTCTTTCTGGTATTCTGGAAATCTTCATTTAACCCTGAGAGTCTAAAACCCGAAACTAGCTAATGGAACTAAACTAGGTACACCCAGTTGTAAAGTATAAAGGTAATAACAAGGACTGCAGATACTGGAAACCAGGGTCTTGATTAGAGTGGTGCTGGAAAAGCACAGCAGGTCAGGCAGCATCCGAGGAGCAGGAAAATCGACGTTTCGGGCAAAAGCCTCTAGTCTACACCCTGTTGTTAAGACAAGTGCCTGTTGTTCAGTCATACCAGAGCCACATCTTCTCTTACCATAAACTGAGCAGGCCCTTCAGCCCCGTACAGAGTAGAGGAAAGTGATAGCCCTCTCCCCAGGTATTACCTGCTAAGGGTTAGTTCCACAAACGTACAACAGACATTCTCAGCCTGTCCAGCTGAAACAGGGTTCTCTTAGTCGATCTATCAAACCCCTAGATGATGAAGAGACAGTAGGAGGCCCACTTGTCACCAGGGGTCAGAGAGGAACGACTCCCAGGAGTTATTCCACTCTTTGACCTGGGGGTTGTGTGCCTGTCCACATGGATTCCAAGAGCCTTGGGGGGGGGATGTTCAATAAAAACTTCGTTCAGGTCCTGCTGAGAAACCTGAGGGAACACAGGCTATGATTCTGTCGATGATTTCTCTCCTTGTTCTGAGTTGGCTGGGGACTGAATTGTAATGGACAGTGATACCAACAGCAGGGATTCAATACCTGTACTGTCTGAGGTGACCACAAAGAATCCTCTTTCTCAACCTCTGATCTCACCTGAGGCACGGTGACCCTCAGGTTAAACCACCATCAGTCATCTCTCTCTCTCTCTCTCTTTCTCTCTCTCTCTCACACTCACACACACACTCACTCTCCCCAATGAGAAATTAGCCTGAGAGTCCACTATATGGTGACGACCTTTGCCTTTGACCACCCCCCCATGACCCTCGGAGAAGGTGTCCAATGACGGTGACAGATCTAACCCACCGATGAGTGACTCCAGGAAGCGTGAATGAAAGTATAACAAAGTAAGGAAGTGTAGACGCTGGAAATCTGAAACAAAACCAGAAATTACTGAAGAGACTGAACAGGATTGGCAAATTCCTGTTTCGAATCCTGTGTTCAGACAAAGGATCACACTGGACTCAAAATATTTTGCGGTACGATGGCTCAGTGGTTAACATTGCTGCCTCACAGCACCAGGGTTCCGGGTTCGATCCCAGCCTCGGGCGACTGTCTGTGTGGAGTTTGCACATTCTCCCCATGTCTGTGTGGGTTTCCTCCGGGTGCTCCAGTTTCCTCCCACAGTCCAAAGATGTGCAGGTCAGGTGAATTGGCCATGC
>NC_057737.1:1062801-1066248 GCF_004010195.1 Chiloscyllium plagiosum | reverse complement strand
GTGCATAGTTCTGGTCGCCACATTACCAAAAGGATGTGGACGCTTTGGAGAGGGTGCAGAGAAGGTTTACGAGGATGTTGCCTGGTATGGAAGGTGCTAGCTATGAAGAGGTTGAGTAGGTCTGGTTTGTTTGTTTTCACTAGAAAAAAGGAGATTGAGGGGTGACCTGATTGAGGTTTACAAAATCATGAAGTGTATAGACAGGGTAGATAGCGATAAGCTTTTTCCCAGGGTGAAGGATTCAATAACGAGAGGTCATGCTTTCAAGGTGAGAGGTGAAACGTTAAAGGGGGATACACTTGGCAGGTACTTCACACAGAGGGTGGTGGGCATTTGGAACGCGTTGCCAGCAGAGGTGGTAGAGGCAGGCACGGTAGATTCATCTAAGATACGTCTGGACAGATGCATGAGTAGGTGGGGAGCAGAGGGATACAGATGCTTAGGAATTGGGCGACAGGTTTAGACAGTACATTTGGATCGACTCAGGCTTGGAGGGCCTGTTCCTGGGCTGTAAATTTTCTTTGTTCTTTGAGTTCACCTGCCTTCCCTGTTAGGCCTCTTGCATTGAAATAAATGCAGTTTAATTTATCAGTCCTCTGCTTTGTCCCTGCATGCCCTGGCTGTTTGACTTGTTCCTTTTCCCAACAGGCCCAGTCTCAGACTGTTCTCTTTCCTCACTATCTCCCTGGGTCCCACACCCCACAACCTGCCAGGACTCTCTGCTCCTCAATCTCTCCTCTCCAGATACTTTCACTTGCTTGCAGGAGGTACAAAGTGACTGATTCACAAATGACAAAGTCTCTAACTTATTGGTTTAAAGCGATAGTGTACACTAACTGGTGAGGAAAAATAAACTGGCCTTCTTTTTTTACTGCAGAGGAAAGACAGCACCTCACCATCCAGATAGCCGAAGGTTCACAAGCCAATCATTCACATCCAAAAGCTGCTCAGCTACCTGGGAGCCAATCACATAGTTGTTGGCAGGCAGATAGCTTTTATTATCAATACCTGGCCACCATTCCCCAGACCAATCAGCTACTTGTTGTTGTCAACATCTCCCTTTATACTCTCCCCTTAGTTCCAGCTCAGGACAGTCATCCACTGACTGCTTGAACAAGCAGCTGTGTAAACAGCACTTACAGGGAGTATCAGGTAACACTGCTTTTGAAACATGCAGCAATCCTTAGTTTTATAAGTCTTTTCCTACAATCAAAAATACACCAAACTAAAATGATATGGTCTTTACACTGGTGTTATGGTCCTAGCTGATAATATTACTAAATAAGTCAGATGCCAGATTGAAATCTGAGTCAGAGATCATGTTTGGTTTTATTGAGGAATGCTGCAGATTTGGGATTAACAGTAAAACAGAAGATTATCATGTGAAAGAAATGACAATAATATAGCATTAACCAAATTATTTACACACTATTTTCATGTAAAGATTTCTAAACACATCATAAGCCCAGAAGACTGTAAGATATAGGAGCAGGATTAGGCCATTTGCCCAATCGATCCCGTACCACCCTTCAATCATGGCTGAATGACTCACATCCCCATTCTCCAGCCTTCTCCCTGTAATCCCCTTACTAATCAAGAATCTATCTACCTGTCTCTGTCTCAAAGTTACTTAATGGCCTGATCTCCACAGCTTTCTGTGGCGATGAGTTCTGTAAACTCACCAGCCCGTGGATGAAGAAATTCCTCCTTGTCTCTTTAGGGCCCAAAAATGCTCACAATATTCCAAATGCGGTCTAACCAGACCCTTACACAGCCTCAGCAGTACATCCCTGCTCTTGTATTCTAGCCCTCTCGAAATGAATGCTAACATTGCATTTGCCTTCCTAACTGTCAACTGAACCTGCATGTTAACATTATGAGAATCCTGAATTGAGACTCCCAAAACCCCTTGTGCCTCAGAGTTCCAAAACCTTTCCCTCTTGAGAAAATACTCTATGCCTCTATTCTTCCAACTAAACTCCATAAACTTACACATCCCACATTGTATACCATCTGCCACTTCTTTTCCCACTCTCCTAGCCTGTCCAAGTCCTCCTGCAACCTCACCATATCCCCAATACAACCTGTACCTCTTCCTATCTTTGTGCCATCTGCAAACTGAGCATCAATGCCTTCAGTTCCTTTAGAGTCATAGGGTCATAGAGATGTACATCACAGAAACAGACCCTTCAGCCCAAACCATCCATGCCAACCAGATATCCCAACTCAACCTAGTCCCACCTGCCAGTACCTGGCCCATATCCCTCCAAACCCTTCCTATTCATATACCCATCCAAATGCCTCTTAAATGTTGCAATTGTATCAGCCTCCACCATTTCCTCTGGCAGCTCATTCCATACCTTCCATTCATGGACTTCATCTACACTTCTCGATGCCTAGAAAAGGCACCCGACATCATTAAAAACCTCCCCCCCTCCCACCCAGGTTATAAACTCTTCTATCAGGTAGAAGATATAAAGGTTTAAATGCACAGACCAACAAGTTCTTCCTTGCTGTTATCAGATTTCAGAATGGACCTCTCAAATTTCAAATGTAACTTTAATCTTGCTTTTTGTGCACCTTCTCTGCAGCTGTAACTCTGTATTCCTCGCTCTGTTCTGTTATCCTGTGATCTTTGTATATTTTAACGTGCTTGTACTGCACGCAAAACAAACCTTCTCACTGTACATGTGATAATAGTAATTCAAATCAAGTCTTATCTTACTTAGCAGCGTCCAATGCAGCCCCTTGTCAAAAGTCTTCTGGAAATCCAAATGGACCATGTCCCGGGGCTCTCCTATGTCTAACTTGTTCATTACTTCCTTAAAGAATGGCCCTAACTGAATCTAAAAACCCTAAAATGTCTTTTTCCCCAAGCTACGGTTTCCCCTTAGCTCAAAGAACAATTCCAGAATTTTCAGCAAAGTGTTTGACAAGTAGACTGGTTAGTAAGTTTAGATCACATGGGATCCAGAGACAGCAAGCCAATGGCTTAAAGGTAGGAGGGTGGTGGTAGAGGGTTGCTTTTCAGACTGGAGGCCTGTGACCAGTGGTGTGCTGCTTGTCATTTACATAAATGATTTGGATGCGAGCATAAGAGGTACAGTTAGGAAGTTTGCAGACGACACCAGAATTGGAGGTGTAGTGGACAGTGAAGAGGGTTACCTCAGATTACAACAGATCTTGATCAGATGGGCCAATGGGCTGAGAAATGGCAGATGGAGTTTAATTCAGATAAATGCAAGGTACTGCATTTTGGGAAAGCAAATCTTAGCAGGACTTATACACTTAATGGTAAGGTCCTAGGGAGTGTTGCTGAACAAAGAGACCTTGGAGTGCAGGTTCATAGCTCCTTGAAAGTGGAGTCACAGGTAGATAGGATAGTGAAGAAGACGTTTGGTATGCTTTCCTTTATTGGTCAGAGTATTGAGTACAGGAGTTGGGAGG
>NC_057737.1:1057752-1062766 GCF_004010195.1 Chiloscyllium plagiosum | reverse complement strand
GGGGAAAGATATAAAAGAAACCTAAGGGGCAACTTTTTCACGCAGAGGGTGGTACGTGTATGGAATGAGCTGCCAGAGAAAGTGGTGGAGGCTGGTACAATTTAAGAGGCATTTGGATGGGTATATGAATAGGAAGGGTTTTGAGGTATACGGGCCAGGTGCTGGCAGGTGGGACTTGCTTGCGTTGGGATATCTGGTCGGCATGGACGGGTTGGACTGAAGGGTTTGTTTCCATGTTGTACATCTCCATGATATATAATTGGTGCTGGGTGCACTACTTTTTGTCATTTGCACAAATGATTTGTATGTGAACATAGGAGGGATGGTTAGTAAGTTTGCAGATGACACCAAAATTGGAGGTGTAGTGGACAGTGAAGAAGGTTACCTCAGAGTGTAATGGGATCTTGATCAGATGGGCGAATGGACTGAGGAGTGGTATGTGGAGTTTAATTTAGATAAATGTGTGGTGTTGCATTTTGGGAAGACAAAATCAGGGCAGGAACTACACAGTTAATGACAGGATGCTGGAAAGTGTTGTTGAACAGAGACCCAGGGATGCAGGTGCATAGCTCCTTGAAAGTGAGTCGCAGATAAACAGAGTCGTGAAGAAGGCGTTTGGAATGCTTGCCTTCATTGGTCAGAGCATTGAATATAGGATTTGGGAGGTCATGTTGCGGCTGTACAAGACATTGGTGAGACCACCTTTAGAATTCTGCATACAATTCTGATCGCGCTTCTATAGGAAGAATGTTGTTAAAGTTGAGATGGTACAGAAAGGATTTACAAGCATGTTGCCAGGGTTGGAGGGTTTGAGTAATAGGGAGAGGCTGAATAGACTGGTGTTTTCTTCCCTGGAGCATTGGAGGCTGAGGGGTGACCTTATAGAGGTTTATAAAATCATGAGAGGTATGGATAGGGTGAATAGCCAAGGTCTTTTTTTGTTGCATGGGAGAGGTCAAAACTACAGGGCATAGGTTTAAGGTTAGAGGGGAAAGATTTTAAAAGGACCTGAAGGGTCACTTTTTCACACAGAGGGTGGTACGTGTATGGAATGAGCTGCCAGAGGAAGTGGTGGAGGCTGGTACAATTACAACATTTAATTGGCATCTGGATGGGTATATGAATAGGAAGAGCTTAGAAGGAAATAAAAACCAAACGTTTTTGAGGAACGGTCACTGGACCCGACACAGATGCTGCCTAACCTGCTGAGCTTTTCCAGCAATTACTGTTTTTGTTTCTGATATTCTGGGGACTTGGGTTCAAATCCCACCAGATGATGGAATTTGAATTTATTTAAAAAATTCAGATTTGGACTCAAACGATTACCATGAAATCCAATGCCCTTCAATCACTAATGTCCTTTAAGAAGGAAATCTGCCATCCTTACCCTGACTGGGCCACAACATGACTCCAGACCCACAGCAATGTAGCTGACTCTTAACTGCCCTCTGGGCAATTAGGGATGGGTAATAAATGCTGGCCTAACTAATATCAAAAATCCATCTCAGAAATAAATGATGTTAAAACAAATAGAAATCATCGAGCTCCCATCACCTTTGGAGGTGATTGCCCCTGAGAGGGGCGATTGGCCTTTCTGCTCCAATGGTGCAGGGGTTATGATCTGACCGGGTTGGGGGAGGGGTTTGCAATCCTCACCAGTGAGACTGTTGAATCTAGCGTTGTCTGACAGTCATGCAGCTCCAGTGTCCTCCCCTAAAGGACATCAATGAACCAGCTGAGATTTCACTCCAATCTCACAGCTTCAGCATCACCTTTACTGAGACAACCTTTATATTTTCTGGTTCTTAAACTGTATTCATATTCTTAAACTGCATTTCAACCAGAATATATATCCACCTCCAATATATATTCCTACAGTCAGTCTCTCTCCTCCCATTCATTATCGCACACAAGCCATAAGACTTCCTCTAATATCATACCAGTTTTGTTGAATAACATGGATGGCGTCGATTAATTGGGCTGAAGGATCTGTTTCTATGCTGTACAACTCTATTTCTACCACTCATGTGTAATGTTAGTATATGGGTCAGTCACAATGACCAAATGGGCTGAATGGCCACTTGTTGTTTTAAATAGTAGAATGAAGCTGTGTGAAATATGAAGTTGAGCTGTGAATGTCTGAATTTATTCTGCAGTCTGTGCTAACAACTGCTGCTTGTCCTTCCTCCTGTCAGGAAATCTGTTGACTTGGAATGCTATAATGTGTCCTCCTCAGCCATCGACTGGAGATCATCTGTAACCGCACTGTGACATCTCTTATCCAATGTTGCCTTGTCCCCTCTGGAACAGATCACTGTAGCTCTGATCTGCTAAAATATTAATTTGCTCTTTTCTAGATGTCACTTTTTCCTCTTCATTATGGTCTGCCCATGAATATTTTTAGCCAATACTCACATTTCAACAGTAATTTCCACAAATGGCACTAAAATCCTGGGATACTGGAGGAGAATCTGGACAGAATTGCAGTCTGTCAGTTATACAAACAACAACATATTTTTTTTCAAAAATATTGCAGATGCTGGAATACCTGCCTCAGAATTATTGGCAGGCCTGGTATTTCCAGAATTATCTGACTTTATATTTCAATTTGAAGATCACTAATGGGTCCAGATTTGCAGTCATTTGAACCCTCCCTAACGCTGTTTGCTCTGTGTTTCTGATCATGAACCACTAGATTGATTCCCGCCAAGTCAAGGCTGCTCCTGCCAACCTCCCCCACAAATCGTCCGCTCCTCCAGTATTTGATTCCTGAAGAAGGGCTCATGCCCGAAACGTCGATTCTCCTGTTCCCTGGATGCTGCCTGACCTGCTGCGCTTTTCCAGCAACACATTTCCAGCTCTGATCTCCAGCATCTGCAGTCCTCACTTTCTCTCACTCCTCCAGTATCCCAGGATGCCGCGGGACTGTAGGTCTCCACGAACCATACACTCCTCCAGTATCCCAGGATGCCGTAGGTCTCCGCGAACCATACACTCCTCCAGTATCCCAGGATGCCGTAGGTCACCACGAACCATACACTCCTCCAGTATCCCAGGATGCCGTAGGTCTCCACGAACCATACACTCCTCCAGAATCCCAGGATGCCGCGGGACTGTAGGACTTCTCCTGCTGCCGCCGCAGTGAGCTCTTTGTGAAGATGGCGGGCGGTGGGTGCGTGCAGCAGGAGCGACATCGGCCTGGGGCCTTCAAACAGAACAACAAGGCCCACAAAGCCGGCAGGCACCGCACCAAGGGCTGCCTGGAGCGGGAGCAGAGAGGTGCGGGCGGGGCTGGGGAGCACACGTGGCTGTGGGGGGTGAGGGTTAGGGTGGGGGCTGGGCTGAGGGGTGAGGGTATAATCCCTCTCAGGACTGTGGTTGATCGCTGTGTCTCTGTGTTGGCTCCAGGCAGAGTGAGTGTGAAAGTGAGCACCAAGAAGCTGAAGAAGGACCTGAGGAGACACGATCGGCGGCACCATGCAACTCAGATCCGCCAGCAGAAGAGGGAAGCGGTGAGTGTGTTCTCAATCTTCTGCCTCTGGGTACTCACCCCTCTGTCACCCTTCCAACTATCACCTTTCGGCCTCATCCACACCCTGTCCCCACCCCTACCCCCAATATTTGGGGAAAATGAAATGCACCAATCGACCACACCACCCTGTGGCCCAACATTTCAACTCCCCCTCCCACTCTGCCGAGGACATGGAGGTCCTGGTCCTCCTCCACCGCCGCTCCCTCACCACCAGACGCCTGGAGGAAGAACGCCTCATCTTCCGCCTCGGAACACTTCAACCCCAGGGCATAATGTGGACTTCAACAGTTTCCTCATTTCCCCTTCCCCCACCTCACCCTAGCTCCAAACTTCCAGCTCAGCACTGTCCCCATGACTTGTCCGGACTTGTCCTACCTGCCTATCTCCTTTTCCACCTATCCACTCCCAGGCTCTTCGCTTGTATTCCTGATGAAAGGCTTTTGCCCGAAATGTTGATTTTACTGCTCGGATGATGCCTGAACTGCTGTGCTTTTCCAGCACCACTCTAATCTAGACTCTTGTTTTCCAGCATTTGCAGTCATTGTTTTTACCCACTGAAAATTAAATAAAACAAAGTGCTGCGCATGCTGGAAATCTGAAACAAAGTACTGGAGAAATTTAGTAGGTGTGTTCGGCAACATCTGTGGATTTTGTGCTTGAACTGCCTCTCCCCATTCCCAGATTGAGTCATACACACAGCTAAAGGCTGGAAAATGAGTTGTATTTATGAGCTACAAAGAGGTGACCTTTCTGACCCATGTTCTGTTCTAGGTGCTCGCAGAGAAGAGGAGTCTGGGCACTAAAGAGGGTCCCCCCCATCTGGTGGGTGTCATCGTCTTGCACTCTGGTACAAGTGGCGAAGATGTCATGAGACTAATTCGGAGTGACGAGACCTCAAGTGTGTACGACCTCGGCAGAAGTGGTGAACGATTTGGCTTGATTTGCCCCAGGTTCAAACAGAGATTCAGCTTCATCCGAGTAAATTCAGGTCAGTGGCAGAGAATTCCTAAAGAGTAATCTCGGCCGATTCATGGTGCCAACATTCTCAGCATTTCATTCATGTGTCTGTGCTATAGTTAGAGAGTGGTAACCCAGCCATTACACATGTTGAACTCCCTAGTGGTGTCATGCAGTCTCAAATGGATAGAACATAGAACAATACAGCACAGAACAGGCCCTTCGGCCCACGATGTTGTGCCGAACATTTGTCCTAGCTTAAACACCCATCCATGTACCTATCCAATTGCCGCTTAAAGGTCACCAAAGATTCTGACTCTACCACTCCCACAGGCAGCGCATTCCATGCCCCCACCACTCTCTGGGTAAAGAACCCACCCCCGACATCTCCCCGATACCTTCCACCCTTCACCTTAAATTTATGTCCCCTTGTAACACTCTGTTGTACCCGAGGAAAAAGTTTCTGACTGTCTACTCCACTCCACTCGGTGCTCCCTGCCACACTCCACACTAATCTCCCTGGCC
>NC_057737.1:1034447-1054817 GCF_004010195.1 Chiloscyllium plagiosum | reverse complement strand
AAAGGCAGATCCCCCTTGAACTGCCTTTCTGCAGCCGTTATACCATTTCTAATTAGCAATGCCATCCCCCTCCTTTATTACCACCCTCCCTAATCTTACTGAAACATCTGTAACCAGGAACCTCCAACAACCATTCCTGTCCCTCTTCTATCCACGTTTCCGTGATGGCCACAACATCGTAGTCCCAGGTACCGATCCACGCCTTAAGTTCACCGACATTATTTCTGATACTCCTTGCGTTGAAGTATACGCACTTGAACACATCTCTGTGTCTGCAAGTATTCCCTGTCAGTGCTACCTTCTTCTCAGCCTCCCCACACACTTGGACATCCTGACAAACAGCTAGCCTACTTGCTGGACTACAAGTCCGGATCCCATCCCCCTGCCAAATTAGTTTAAACCCCCCCCGAAGATAGCTAGCAAACCTATCCCCCAGGATATTGGTGCCCTTCTGGTTCAGGTGCAACCCGTCCTGCTTGTACAGGTCCCACCTTCCCCAGAATGCAGTCCAATTGTCCAAACACTTGAAGCCCTCCCTCCTACACCATCCTTGCAGCCACATGTTCAACTGCACTCTCTCCCTATTCCTTGCCTCACTATCACATGGCACCGGCAACAACCTAGAGATGACGACTCTGTCTGTCCTAGCTTTCAGCTTCCAGCCTAACTCCCTGAGCTCTTGAATGACCTCCCCACCTCTTAGCTTTCAGCTTCCAGCCTAACTCCCTGAGCTCTTGAATGACCTCCCCACCTCTCTTCCTACCTATGTCGTTGGTGCCAACGTGCACCACGACTTCTGGCTGCACATCCTCCCCCTTAAGGATTCTGAAGACACGGTCCGAGATGTCTTGGACCCTGGCACCCGGGAGGCAACAAACCATCCGAGAGTCTCGCCCATGCCCAAAGAATCGCCTGTCCGTCCCTCTAACTAGAGAGTCTCCTATAACTAGCGCTCTCCTCCTCTCCCCCTTTCCCTTCTGAGTCTCAAGAGCCAGACCTCATGCCACAGACCCGGTCACTGCAGCTTACCCCTGCTAGGCTGTACCCCCCACCAGTATCCAAAGCGGTATACCTATTGTTTAGGGGAATGACTACAGGGGATCCCTGCCTGCCTGCGCTGCCATTACTCTACACTTCGTCACCAAAGCAAGAACACTGAGTAGCTTACCTGTGAACTTTAAAGTTACGTTAGAGGAGGAGGATGGGAGGGAGGCCCTACTATGTAGGGTCTGGGGTATAGAACACACCCACTCAAATATCAATCACTTACCTTCCCGACCAGCTCTGTGCTCCAACCTTCTGCTGGATACTTCTGCTGGGTTGTTGTTTGCGTCTACAACCTACAGGAAAGTAAACCAAAGAACTCCGGATGCTGCAAATCAGAAACAAAAACAGAAATTGCCAGAGAAACTTGGCAAGTCTCACAGCATCTGTGGAGAGAAATCCAGTGACCCTTTAGAACAGAGTCTAGAGTGTGGTGCTGGAAAAGCACAGCAGTTCGGGCAGCATCTGAGAAGCAGGGAAAGGGCAAAAGCCCTTCATCAGGAATGAGGACTGACATAAGCTGCATTCCCAGAAAAAGGTGGAGATGAGACAGCTGTCACTCTTAAGGGTAATTACTTAGTGACAATGTTGTGGAATTGTGCTCCTTGAGCTGTCAATGTCCATTTGTGTCTGAGAGAGAGACAGATGCCTGTGGTTCTTTGTTCATTATGGCCATTTAACAAAGGGCATTCGAAAGTGATTCACAGGAATGTTTCCAGCATTGACACTCTTCAATGATGTCGGAGAAGTTGCTTTTCTTTCGTGGAGAAGAGAAAATTTGTTAAAGGTGATCGAAATGATGAGAGGTCTGGACGGAATACACAGGGAAGCGTTGTTCCTGTTGGTGGAAAGATTGAGAATTAGAGGATATGTTTAAGGTCAATGGCAAAACAAGTGATGGCAACATGAGGAACACTTCCGTGCAGTGAATGGTTAGGATCTATTTTCCACCATCTGAGAGCGGTGGAGACAGGGACAATTGAGGCTTTCAAAACCGATTTGAATTTTTATCTGGAAAGGAAGAGGGTTACTAAGAGAAAGTGGGAGGTATGGTATAAGAGAGTCGCTCATTCAGCAGGCTAGTGGGCTGAATAGTCTGTGTATGTTGTAATCTGCCTGTTTAAACACCAAATGGGCAGCACAGTGGCTCAGTGGTTACCAATGCTGACTCACAGTGCTAGGGACTCAGGTTCGATTCCAGCCTCGGGCGACTGTCTGTGTGGAGTTTGCACATTCCCCCCGTGTCTGCGTGGGTTTCCTCCGGGTGCTCCAGCTTCCTCCCACAGTCCAAAGATGTGCAGGTCAGATGAATTGGCCATACTTACTGTCCCATAGTATTCAGGAATGTGTGGATTAGGTGCATTAGTCAGGGGAAATGTAGAGTAATAGAGTTGGGAAATGGGTCTGGGTGGGATACTCTTCAGAGGGTCGGTGTGCACCTGTTGGGCTTTGTATTTCAAGCAAAAGAACAATGTGTGTGTGAATGGAGAGTGCATGTTTACCAAAGCAGTTTAGGCTCAGTGTGGATTATTTGTGTGCTGCTCTCTGAGTCCAGTTTAGCTGCAGCTGAAAACCAGCCGGATGGTCACACCCCTGGGGAGCCTGGGGTGGCATGGCAGTCACATTCCTGACTTCAATTCAAGAGCCTCTATTCCCTTGACCCTCATAGAACCCTCTGGAGTTAACAAAGGGCTGGGAAATTCACACTTGTTAATAGCCCACCCTCCATGACTGACTTAGTCTGCAGTCACTTTCTGATTGCTGTGGGTCTGCAGCATGTAACAGCTGCTCTTCCAGCCCAGCCTAACTGCTGCTCCGTCCCAGAGAAAATGGGAGCTACGATGGAATCCTGGTATTCAACAGCAGAAACGTGAACATTTAGAAGACCAGTGCAAAAACATCCTAAAATGATAATTAGTCTCTATCATAATGGAGCTGTAATACAGAGACAGGAAACGTTTGGAAAATGCTGGTCAGACCCCAGCAGGGGTATCTGGATTCAGCCCTTGGCTGGGTTCCACATCTCAGCATTGACCTTGGCGTGGGATTAGCAGGGGGTAAATGGGGAGACGTGATTAAAGAAATATTTCCTTTGGTTTAGACAGTTAAATGATGATCTAATGAAGATGATAAAAGGGTTATGGTGATATTACAACATAGAGATGAATCACTTTTTCAAAAGGAGGTTTGAATTAAAGGAATCGCATAAGATTTAAAGTTTTCAGATTTTTACTGTAATAAGCACTAAAACCAACATTGACTAAACTTTACTTAGTATTCAACTAATTTCTAAACTAGAGCACAGATATTACAAACCGTGCAGGAGGAACTCGGCAGATCTGACTGCATCAGTGCAGAGAGAAACAGTTAAGGTTTAGACTCTGGCTTGATGACACGGTTCTGATCTCATGCCAAGTTTGTACATCTCACTGAGTTCTGGGTAGAAATGTGGTTTTGCTTTGAAAGTTCCAGAAATGTTTCTGGCATTTCCATGGGTTCTTGTCTCCTGCATATCGGAGCAAGACTTGCAGAGTCTTTTTCAAAATCCCTTCATTCATTCCATCGGAGGGTTATTGAATTGACTTGCAGCAGTAAGGCACCCTCTGGTTATCGCTGCTATGATCACTCTGATGCTGCTGTTACAGGTGCAGCTTTCCTTCCCCTCTCTCACATGCTACCATCTTTCTCTCTGTGCATTCTCTGAATGTGATCGACTGGCACTCTGTTTGTTTATCTGTGGTGAAGTTAAGCTGCTTTGTCCTCATTGTCCTGATATTTAACCTGTTACCTGATTGTCATTAAGACTAGATCTGGGTTCTCAGTCCCTGTGGTAACCGGGTCACACTGGCTTATTGCCAACCAGAGCCAGTAGGAGGCCATATTCCATTTTACTTGGAATTAAAAGGGTTGGGTTAAAATATAGCCACCTGGAAAAAAGCTGACATTTGTAACTATGCTTAGGTAGAGATAACCTACTAACACTGGTTCTAGTTCTGAGGGATGTGTGGCAGAACTTTAAAATTTGAACCAGGCCATTAAGGGTAATGTTAGGAAGCATTTGTTCACACAAAAGGATTGGAAATCTTCCTGCTCTGAAAACCTGCGTTATTGAAACTTAGACTTTTCTTATTGGAAGGATGTTGACATTGGGAGCTAAGGTGTGATACAGATCAGTTATGTTAAAACTTGAAAATAGAAAAGATAAAGGGGCAGAATGGCCTCCTGCTCTTCTAACACACTTTCTGTACTATTTTCAGGTGATATCCATGCTGTCCTTGATCTTGCCAAAGTGGCGGACACGCTGATGTTGGTGCTGGATCCACATGAGGGATGGGATAGTTATGGTGACTTCTGCCTCTCCTGTCTGTTTGCACAAGGCCTCCCAAGTCATGGTACGGACTGGGTGCTGGTGGGCTCTGACAGTCTCATGCCTTTGTTCTAGGACTATCAGTCTCGAGTTAAAGTTTAAAAGTCTGTTTAGGGTGGGTGGGGATTGGGAGGGACTGCTGTTTGGAGGGGATGAGTATTAGGGAAGGTGGGCTGATGTCAGGGGGGCGCCAACGTCGGTGGGGGTGGGGCACCGATGTCTGTGAGGGTGGGGTGGGAACCCTGAATTCTTTTAGATGAGTAGGAATGACTCATTGGGTATAATGGCATGTCCATGTTCCACACTGTCTCCTGACTAAAGGCCCTGCTGTGGGGGTGTGAGAAATGCTAATCTAGAACAGTGTCCTAATTCTAACTGACTATTATCCCACAGTGTTTGTGGTTCAAGGAATTAATGACCTTCCTGTCAAGAAGCGAACAGATGCTAAAAGGAGTTTGACCAAGATTTTAGAGAGACGTTTTCTTGATGCGAAACTCTTTCACGTGGACACGGAGCAGGATGCTGCACTGATTGTCAGACACATTGCAATGCAGAAACAGCGACACCTTGCTTTCAGAGATCACCGATCCTACTTATTGGCTCAGCAAGTGACGTTTGAAGCTGATGATGGAAATGGGCTGGTGGGGACACTGAAGGTGTCTGGTTATATCCGGGGGCAGCCACTGAATGTAAACAGGCTGGTTCACATTGTAGGACACGGAGATTTCCAGATGCAACAAATTGATGGTTCACCTGACCCCATGCCCCTGAACCCCAAGACTACTAAGAAAAGAGAGGGCCTGACAATAAGTGTGAGTAGAAATTTAACTGAAGCACTCAAAAGGCTTTTCCATAAAATTGTACAGCACAGAAGACCATTCAGTCCATCTGCCTGTGTTATCACTCTGAAAGGTCTATTCAATTTGTCCCCCTTTTCCCATTTGTTTCTCCATAGCCTGCAGTTTTTTTTTTGGTTTTCATGTATTTGTTAAATTTGTTTTGAAAATTATTATTGAATCTGCTCCTCTGCTCTTTCAATGTGTTCCAGGTCATAGCAGCTCATGGGGCAGAAGGAAGCTCTTTATCTCCCTGTTTTATTTCCTGTTTGGTTCTTCAGTCTGTAATAAAACAAAAATGCTGGAAATACTCAGAAGGTTACACAGAATCCCAAGAGAGAAACAGAAAGTTAGTTAGTGTTTCTGATCCATGACCTTTCAGCACACCTTACACCTGTCTCCTTATTGACCTTCCTATGTTTTGGAACAGTTTCCCCTCAGATCCTCAATTAAAACCTCTGAGAACATTGACCAGGTTGATTAAGCCTCCTGCAGAGGGATTCCTGTCTTTGAGGAGAACAGTCCTTGCTGCTTCACATAACTGAAGTCCCTCAATCCTTGTTCCAGTTTAGTAATTATAAATATTTAATACTAATACTGATCCATCTTAGAGAAATAGAGACTAGATATCGACCTGTGTTGGGAGAGGTTTAAAGGCCACGAGTGGGGCTGGTTTTGGGTGTGATTACATACAATTCAGCTGATGTTTTTGGGTTGTCTGTTATTTTCATATTTCCATTATAAATTGCCACGCCAACATTGAAAAGCATATGTAAATCTGTCATTGTAGTTACACTTTAAATTGTGGGGGTACTGTAGGACTAATGAGATTACAAATTGCAATGGGATTAGCAATATACATTTTATTAGTGAAATTTCATTCGTTCTTATGTCCATATTTAGAATGGAAACTGCTTCAGTCAACACGTCACAATGTGACTACGCATTTCCACCAGGTTTTATGTGGGAAGGTATAATTACAGTCTGAAATGTTTGTGTGGGAAGTCTTTTTTACAACATGGAAATATTTATAAATGAAAAGTGATGAGCTGTCAGCAATGAAGTAAATATTTTTGCAATATGTGTTACATAATGTTATCTCAGCAATGTATTTAATAAACGAGAGAGAGAAGCCATTTCAGGGGGCAGAATGTGAGGATGAACTCTTGTGCCTGCTTGAGCAGAGGTCGGAAAGATGGGGCCATCAGGGTGAGCTTGCTATCCTTGATCCTGCACTCATCGATTAGAATCCTTTCTCTTTGTCAGGATCCCTGTGCTGAGATGGAAGAGGACCTGAAAGTTCTGATGAAAGCAGATTCTAGAAAGCAGGAATCGCTTGAATCGGAAGTTGTTCCTGATCCGATGGAGGGAGAGCAGACTTGGCCCACAGACGAAGAGCTGCAGGAGGCTGAGGGTGAGTGGTTCATCCTAAACTCCAGGCACGCTGGGACTTACTAAATATTGCCACTCTGTGCCTCTCCTACCTGTTCCCCCACACCCAGAGACTTCCCAGTTTACATAGTCATACTGCACGGAAAAAGGTCTTTTGGTACATTGAGTCTGCACTGGTCAAAAGCAACCACCTTGGGGTTCTAATCCCCTTTTTCAGCACTTGTGCCATAGCCATATATGCCTTGGCATCACAAGTGCACGTCTAGATATTTCTACAGTGTTATGAAGATTTCTGTCTCCTTTCCCATCCTTCTATGCAGCGAGTTTCAGATTCCCATCATCTCTGGGTGAAAAGATTTTTCCTCACATCCCCTTGAAGTCTCCTGCCCCTACCCCACTTCATCTTGGTGTTGTTTGGAAACCTGTGAGAATATGATTTGAATGCCTTCTTGATCACTCCAACAGAGAGGGGTAACCTATTTCAAAATCTGTGGAAAGGTGAACAACACTGCACAGTAAAATCCCCCAAAGGTCCTCACAGCAGGATAGCAGAGGTTTTTTTTTGAGGGGGGGAGGGGTGTTGGATTGGTGTTGATTCGATCCCAGGGAAGTAGGGGGTTGGAGACTTCACTAAGTTCAAATGCTAAACAATGGTGTTGCACACAGTTCTATTGATGGACCTAATGTCCTGCTTCAGATAGTATGGAGTAAGGTTGTTCAAAAGATAAAGCACGTCTTTCTGCATACTGTGTGGGCTATTGTGTGGCTTTTGTTTATCTTAACATTTTTAAACAGATACTTAAAGTATTCATTTAGTTGGACTGAGATTTATTTAAATAGAAATGTTGCACTTTCCTCTGTCTCTGTCATATAATTGCTCTCTTCCCTCATCCCCACAATGCCTCTTGTCCCTCCTCATCCCCTCGTTCTGAACCTCCTCTGAATCTCCTCCAACACATGTCCATTGTTCTGAGATAATGAAACCAAAGCTGTACACAGCATTTGATTAGTGGTCTCACCAATGTGCTGTGTGACTGCAGCTGGATGTCATAGTTTTCATGTTCCCTTTCTGTTGTAATAAGGCCGAGCATTCCATTCACCTTATTATTCACTTGCTGTGCCTGCGTACTAACCTTGTGACTTGTGCACCAGAGCACCCCACATCCGCAAGTAACGCTCTACTTTTATTTTCTTCCCACCAAAGTAAGCAGCTTGACATTTTCTTGATTACCTTGAGTTTTAACTTCCTCACTAATTAATTCAAACACCTTCCCCCATGGCAGGAGTCAAGCTGACGGAGTGGTAGTCCCTTGTTTACTGCCTCCTTCCCTTCTTGAACAGAGGACAGTTAGATTTACTATCTCATTAGCCAGTTCTTTCAAGTCCAGCAGTTTGCTCAGTACCATTTTCCTTGGATTGCAACTTGACTAAGTTCCTCTCTCCCTTCCATCTCCTGATGTATGCCAATACTGACATGTTTTCCATATCTTTTGATAGTGAAGGCAGTGAGCCTCCAGTTAATGGTAATTGGAAAATGATGGAAGTTCACTGCCTACTGCTTAGCTTGGTGCTTTGATAACTCAATCGTCACTGTTAGTTCTACCCATCTCCCTCTTCTAGATACTCTGAAGTTAAGCAGGAAGATTGTTCGGAAAGTTCCGAAAGGTACCTCTGATTATCAGGCCACCTGGATTCTGGATGATGAGGGAGATGAGGAGGAGGAAAGTGACGAAGATATGGAGAAAGATGAGATAATGGGCGAGACAGTGTCACAGGTAAGCCTTGGTGCTGTTTGTTCTGTAGATCTGTCTCTGAATTGCGCAGAGTTCTAAAGAAAATCGGCTTAAAAATTGTCCCCTGAGTCAGGAAACATTGCTGTTTAATTGTACACCCACTGGGTCAGGTTTTTTAAACAACTTTTTTGAGAGTGAAACAGCCATTATTTTCATCAGGGCTCTGGGGGCCATTTCTGGGACCATATTTAATATTTACATATGGGGAGAACAGCACCATGTGGTCTAGTAAATGAGAGCAATCCCTGGGAGCTGGCCATAAGTCACAATCTGATGTGCAACTTGGGTATGTACATGGAGTTCCCAGAGAGTGTGACAGTGGCTGCTCATCTCACTGGGGCTACAAGGAGCCCCAATTCAGAGTACCTGAGCTTCTGGTAAGTAAGTACAATAGGCTGGCACCCACCGCCCCACACAGCATGGTTCTGAAGGAGTGCTATAATGTAGGTGCTGCTGTCGTTGGGTTGGTGTGCACAGGGGGTATGCTTGTTAAGCTGCATGTGAAAACTCCTGTGATATTGCTGAATGGTGAGTTGTCCTACCAACAACTGACCCCCAGCAGGCATTTATCTGCTAATTCATCTCATTGCTGATAGTCTGGTATTGCTGTGTTTCTTGTAGCTGCTCCTGCCTATGTAGCAGCAGTGAGTGCACTCTGAAACACTTGGGCAGAGTGCGTGAGTGTGGAGCAGCTTGTCTGTGATGTGCTGAAGTGTTACCTGGACACCCCTGGTGCTGTCGATGGTTTTTAAGTGAGAAGGGGATTTGTCACCTCCAGCTGCTATTATTCCTTTCCTATAGGCCAGCGAAGAAAGTGATTGTGAGGAAGAGACTGATGAGGAATGTGAAACCATGACAGTTCCAGAAAGTATTCGTGATGATAATTATGATGAGAAGGTTGATGAAGAGGAGGAGATGATGATGCTGGAAAAGTGCAAGCAGGAGCGAATGGATGAAATGTTCCCCGATGAGGTAGACACACCGAAGGATGTAGCTGCTCGAGTCAGGTGTGTGGAGGCTGCCTGATATTGTGGAACTTGGTCAGTAACCAAGACTTGGTCCCGAGACTCCACAACACAATGATGGACAGGTCCATCCTTCCAGTCATTACCTTTTACTACTGTACAGCATTTCCAGGTGTCAATGATATAAGTTGACAGCGAATCAAACTTGCTGGTTACCTTGGCACTAAGCAGCACCTAGCAGGGACACTCAACGGTAGTTCTTTGTGCTTTGTTGGACAATACCTCCGTTGCTGGACACTACAGGCAGCTGTTGCAGACCAGTGCTGGGCATGCCTCTGTGCACTCTCACAAGTGCATCATGTGAGAACAGGTCTTCATTGAGCAGTGTGGCACAACATGGTTCCACAGTTAATCTATGTGAGTTGTTTCGGTTCAAAATGACGATGGAGTGAGGGACTGAACATTCTGGCCTTTTGGTGAAGCTAGAATTCCTTTACTGAGATCCTCCTCCTTCATGATACAATACCTATGATAAATCCGTCAGCTCCTCCTTCAGGTCTGCTTGAGCTGTTTGGGTTGTGTAGATGGAAGATTATTTGTGTCCAGCAGTAGGATGGTTCATAAGCAGATGATGCTGTGAATCCAATTGATCATTTTATATCCATTTACTGTCATTCTCAGTGCAATTGGGATTGTTTAGCAAAGACAGTTCAATCATAGAATTGCATCGAATATTGGATATGTTTTGGGACTGAAAGTGGCAGCTTTAGGCCCATTCATAAGTTTTGGGTTAGAGTGAGCAGTGATCTGATCAGGGTAGCCAGTATCCAGCACGATGGCTAGCTATCCTGTTATGGCATTGAATAGCTCTTCCAAAGCATCAGCACAGATATGTCTGGCTGAATGGCCTCCTGTGTGGACTATTCTGTGATTGTGGTGGGAATGTGGTACAGGATAATGTAAGAGAACACTAATCGGTGCTTTCGATTCTCCCGAAATGATGTCTGATTATTCTGGACATGTTTTGTTGACCTCCACAGGTTTCAGAAGTATCGGGGGCTGAAGAGTTTCCGCACTTCACCCTGGGACCCCAAGGAGAACTTACCGCGGGATTATGCCAGAATATTCCAGTTCCAGAATTATACCCGGACAAAGAGAAGAATCTACAGGGAGATTGAAGAGGAGGTGGAAGGTGCAATGGTAATTGGGGCAGGGGTGTGTAATGTGTGGGGGAGGGTGAATTTGGGTATGGTGGTGGGGAGGTGTGCTGGGGGGAGCGCTGTTATGTCTGTGCTTTCAGGATTCTGAATGTAGTTTCAGCAGCAGATGGGCAGGGAGGTGTCGTGCTGCGTATGTTTGAACTGTAAAGATCCCAGATTGGTTTTAGACAGCACGTTCCTGAGCTCTAATTTCAGATATGTGTATCAGCTTTAACCAGAGACCAGGGTTTACTGTTTAACCTCAGTGGGATGTGCTGGGACACAGTTCCTGAAGGGGCTGTCTCTCACTGGGATACAGTTCCTGAAGGGGCTGTCTCTCGCTGGGACACAGTTCCTGAAGGGGCTGTCTCTCACTGGGATACAGTTCCTGAAGGGGCTGTCTCTCACTGGGATACAGTTCCTGAAGGCAGTGGGATGTGCTGGGACACAGTTCCTGAAGGGGCTGTCTCTCACTGGGATACACTTCCTGAAGGGGCTGTTTCTCACTGGGATACAGTTCCTGAAGGGGCTGTCTCTCACCGGGATACAGTTCCTGAAGGGGCTGTTTCTCACTCGGATACAGTTCCTGAAGGGACTGTCTCTCACTGGGATACAGTTCCTGAAGGGGCTGTCTCTCACTGGGATACAGTTCCTGAAGGGGCTGTTTCTCACTCGGATACAGTTCCTGAAGGGACTGTCTCTCACTGGGATACAGTTCCTGAAGGGGCTGTTTCTCACTCGGATACAGTTCCTGAAGGGACTGTCTCTCACTGGGATACAGTTCCTGAAGGGGCTGTCTCTCACTGGGATACAGTTCCTGAAGGAGCTGTCTCTCACTGGGAGACAGTTCCTGAAGGTGGTGACTCTCACTGGGATACAGTTCCTGAAGGGGCTGACTCTCACTGGGATACAGTTCCTGAAGGGGCTGTCTCTCACTGGGATACAGTGAGGCTCATGTTGCCAGTGACCCATGTTTACGTTGGAACTCCAGTATTGTCCTCTCTTCCCTCCATGTGTCACGGGGCCTTCCATATACCTCTGCTGGTTATTGCCTGCTGAAACCCTGACAGGTTTTCACCCACTGCCTGTGCTGCCAGCTGAGATGTTGGGGAATCTCTGTTGCTGAACCTGGTATTGTACATGAAGAGGGTATGTTTCTCACACTTTGTTCATTGTACCAGAGAGTTTGAGAGCATTTTGGGATTTATCAGCTCGTTTGAGTCAATGCTGAGGTTTTAGCTGCTGCTGTGTTTAGCTGACTGGTGGTTTTCTCTTCCTGCTGACAGCCAGGCTGGTATGTTACTGTACACATTGGCAGCGTACCTGTGTCACTGATGGACAGTCTCGACCCAGAGGTTCCCATGGCCCTCTTCACCCTGCTGCCGCACGAACACAAGGTACTGCACACATTGTCTTGGGGGTGGGAGGAAGCCAGTCAGCCCCTCGAGCCTGCTCTACCGTTCAGTAAAAATGTGGCTGATGTACTTGCCTATCTCATCCTCTCTCATACCAAGGACCTATCCATCTTCCCTCAAAAATATTCAGACTCTGCCTCCACCAACATTTCGCAAAGACTTCCAAAGATTCATGTTCCTCAGAGAGAGAAAAGCCCATACCTTTGTCTTAAATAGAAAATCCCTCATTAGTAAATATTGACTCCTGGTTTGAATTCTCCCACAAGAAACAATCTTTCTATGTCCACCCTGTCAGGATCCCTCGGGATGTCAGAAATATAGAAGCAGGAGTAGGCAACCAATTCAATATGGTCAAACATTTCCATGCTCAAAGTTTGTGCAAAGATTTGTAGCTCGGGTGCTCGTTGTTGTGGTTCTTTTCGCTGAGCTGGAAGTTTTTGTTGCAAACGTTTCGTCCCCTGGCTAGGCGACATCATCAGTGCTTGGGAGCCTCCTGCGAAGCGCTTCTTTGATGTTTCCTCCGGTGTTTATAGTGGTCTGTCCCTGCCTAGGACTCATAACGGCACACAAACCAACAGCCACGCTCAGACAACAACTCACCAGAACGAAGGACCCGATACCCAAACAAATGTAGTGTACAAAATCCCATGCAAGGACTGCACAAAACACTATATAGGACAAACAGGAAGACAGCTAACAATCCGCATACATGAACATCAACTAGCCACAAAACGACACGACCAGCTATCCTTAGTAGCCACACACGCAGACAACAAGCAACATGAATTCGACTGGGACAACACTACTATCATAGGGCAAGCCAGACAGAGAACAGCCAGGGAATTCCTGGAGGCATGGCATTCATCCACAAACTCCATCAACAAACACATCAACCTGGACACAATATACCAACCACTACAGCGGACAGCTGAAACTGACAACCGGAAGCGGCAGGGACAGACCACTATAAACACCGGAGGAAACATCAAAGAAGCGCTTCGCAGGAGGCTCCCAAGCACTGATGATGTCGCCTAGCCAGGGGACGAAACGTTTGCAACAAAAACTTCCAGCTCGGCGAACAGAACCACAACATTACCCTGCTCTTTACACACCCCATCCCTCTATCCCTGTGTACCATAGTCAATCTCTAACTTAAATATACTCCAAGCCTGAGCTTCCCCAGGCACTCTTTGGAAAAGAGTTCCAAACATTCAGAGCCTCTGAGGAAAAGAACAAATGTCTTGGTCATAAATGGCATCTTCCGACCAGGGGGTTCCATCTTAGCTGTATTGGCACTGTGATTGTCCCTTTTAAGTATTTTCTAAGTTTCAATGAGATCACCTCGCATTCTTCAGAACTCGGGAGAGAATACAGGACCAGTTTGTCCAACATCATTTCGTAAGCTGGCTTCACCCTCCCAAGACCAATTCTGGTAAATCTTTGTTGTACTCTCTTTCTGGCAGTAATATCGTTCCTCAGATAGAGAGACCAAATGTGCACACAAGGCTCTAGATGCAGTTTAACCACGATCATATGCACCTCCTGTACCCCAGTGTTATACACTGACAGACCTGTCCTCAACAGTACTGTACCCCAGTGTTATACAGTGACAGACCTGTCCCCACCAGCCAGTACTGTACCCCAGTGTTATACAGTGACAGACCTGTTCCCACCAGTACTGTATCCCAGTGTTGTAAAGTGACAAACCTGTCCCCACCAGTACCATACCCTAGTACGATACAGTGACAGACCTGTCCCCACCACTACTGTACCCCAGTGTTATACACTAGGTAAAAACAATGACTGCAGATGCTGGAAACCAGATTCTGGATCAGTGCTGCCTGAATTGCTGTGCTCTTCCAGCACCACTGATCCAGAACAGTGTTATACAGTGACAGACCTGTCCCCACCAGTACTGTACCCCAGTGCGATACAGTGACAGACCTGTCCCCACCAGTGCTGTACCCCAGTGCGATACAGTGACAGACCTGTCCCCACCACTACTGTAGCCCAGTGTTATACACTGACAGACCTGTCCCCACCAGTACCATACCCCAGTGCGATACAGTGACAGACCTGTCCCTACCATACCTCAGTGTGATAGTGACAGACGTGTCCCCACCAGTGCCGTACCCCAGTGCGATACAGTGACAGACCTGTCCCCTCCAGTACTGTAGCCCAGTGTTATAGAGTGATTAGATTAGATTAATTACATTACAGTGTGGAAACAGGTCCTTCGGCCCAACAAGTCCACACCAACCGCCGAAGCGTAACCCACCCAAACACTATGGGCAATTTAGCTTGGCCAATTCACCTGACCTGCACGTCTTTGGACTGTGGGAGGAAACCGGAGCACCCGGAGGAAACCCACGCAGACACTGGGAGAACGTGCAAACTCCACACAGTCAGTTGCCTGAGGCAGGAATTGAACCCGGGTCTCTAGTGCTGTGAGGCAGCAGTGCTAACCACCGTGCCGCCCATGGACAGGCTGGTGTGTTTGTGTGCTACTATTAATCTGTGAATTTGATGCCTCTTCTCATGTACATGTCTCTTTGATGGTGATGTTTACTTGAACAGTTTGAGGTTTTATTCTCTAACTCTGTCTTTCTCTCCCCCTCTCTATCATAGATGTCAGTGATGCATTTCCTGCTCAGGAGGCACGCAAGCAACACTGAGCCCATCAAGTCGAAAGAGGAGATGGTGTTCCACTGTGGCTGCAGAAGATTTCGGGCTCCACCTCTGTATTCCCAGCACACATCAGGTATGTGAACTTCCTGGCAGGTATTGGACCAGAGTGGAGGGAGGGAGCTCGTCGTGCTGATCCTGTTCTCATCTGGTGACCAGTGACAATCATTGATGAAGCGTTAAAACAGGAGCTTGTGTTTCTGTGTGGCGCTGAGGGAGCGCCGCGCTGTCGGGGGCTCAGCGCTGAGGGAGCGCCGCGCTGTCGGGGGCTCCTCAGCGCTGAGGGAGCGCCGCGCTGTCGGGGGCTCAGCGCTGGTTTCTGTGAGGCGTTCTTTGTTCTTTCAAGCAGAAGTGAATGATGTTGGAGCATGAGTGTAAATCATTCTCACTGTTACCTTGGCCAATATTCCTGATTTCATGGTCATTAAAAACAGATAAATGGATCTTCTGCCATATTGCCATTTCTCTAACTATGCTCGGCGGTCTAAGGCCTAGGTTGTTGCTTCTATAAGAATAGGGTGAACATTTTAAATATTAATCGCAGCTTGTAAATAGCTTTGGGTTTTTGAGGGGCCTGATTTTCAGCAAATGTCTCAATATGCTGCTCCTTTATTTAAACCATGCCTTTCCTCTACCCCAGCCAACAAGTTCAAATATGAGCGTTTTTTCCGTTGTAACAGCACTCTGGTGGGCACTGTGTACGGTCCAATCACCTTCTCGCCAGCCTCCGTCCTGATGTTCAAGCAAAGAGTCAATGGTATGTGCAGTAGGTTGTCGTCTGAATCAGTGGGTGAGGGGAACGGCAGGCAGATGGCTGTCTCGTGGGGGTGGGACTGATGGGTATACTGCTCTGTCTTGGGATGCTGAGAGTGCCTGTCTGTAGGGTGGGGTGGGCATGGGTATTGCTGGCAGGAGGAGGACGATGGAGTGTGTGTGGTGCCAACATGGTGGAATAGCCACTATAATGTATATTACTGTGAACAGTTGCTGCATGGAGTTGGGGATGGGGAGCTGGGTCCTCAGTGTGTCACTAATATTCTGGAGGAGGGCTGTTGTTCCCACTGCAGCTCAGAGCTGCTTCTGGTCTCAGTGTTTGTTGTCTCCACCTCTCTGATTGGTCCCAGGTATGCACGACCTCATTGGAACTGGCTCTGTACTGAAGGCTGACCCTGACCGCATCATCGTCAAGAGAGTTATCCTGAGTGGCCATCCCTTCAAAATCCTGAACAAAACTTCCGTGGTGCGCTACATGTTCTTCAGCCGAGGTGAGGAGCTGGGCAGTGCCAGGGTTTAGGGCAGCACTGAGATTCAACTCTCTAAACATCAACTTTTGGCGAGCAGAAATCTCAGGCACAGACATTTGGATCAGGAATACATGAACCTCACACTGAATGCTGCAGTTTAAAAGCTTTACTCCATTTAACCCCGTGCTCTTCCTGTCCTGGGAGTGTTTGATGGGGGACAGTGTAGAGGGAGCTTTACTCTGTATCTAATCCCATGCTGTCCCTGTTCTGGGAGTGCTTGATGGGAGACAGTGTAGAGGCAACTTTACTCTGAATCTAACCCCGTGCGGTCCCTGTCCTGGGAGTGCTTGATGGGAGACAGTGTAGAGGGAGCTTTACTCTGTATCTAACCCTGTGCTGTCCCTGTCCTGGGAGTGTTTGCTGGGGGACAGTGTAGAGGGAGCTTTACTCTGTATCTAACCCGGTGCTGTCCCTGTCCCTGGGAGTGTTTGATGGGGACAGTGTAGAGGGAGCTTTACTCTGTATCTAACCCGGTGCTGTCCCTGTCCCTGGGTGTGCTTTAATGCCACTTTGGAAAGAGATGACAGTAACTAAATTTCTTGATCCTTCACCAATGAACAGTGGCTGATGATATTAAGGAGGAGATTTGTTTTACAGAGGATGTGCTGTGGTTTAAACCAGTGGAACTTCGAACAAAATGGGGACGAAGGGGTCACATCAAGGAGCCTTTAGGTAAGGTCCTTTCTAGCACTTGATCTGATGAATCATCTGGTGATGGTTAATGAACTAATACACTTCATACCAATCCTCTCTCCCTCAGCGCTGACCCTCCGACAGGGCGGCGCTCCCTCAGCGCTGACCCTCCGACAGGGCGGCGCTCCCTCAGCGCTGACCCTCCGACAGGGCGGCGCTCCCTCAGCGCTGACCCGCCGACAGGGCGGCGCTCCGTCACCGTTGTAATATGGGTGGTCGTGGGTTGAAGGTTAATCTTAGTGAGAGCTCTGGGATAGTAACTCTGACCTAACAAATGGTGTTGTTTTCAGGGACTCACGGACACATGAAATGTTTGTTTGATGGCCAGCTGAAATCCCAGGATACTGTGCTGATGAACTTGTACAAGCGAGTTTTCCCAAAATGGGCATATGATCCCTACGTTCCGAGCCCAATACCTTGGGAGCGAACTGAATCTACTGTCAATGTGCTGGAGATTGAGATCGATTAGAGTGTCCAGCCAGAGTTCCTCCTCTGCCTTTTATTTAAAAAATATTCCATTTCAGAATCTGTTGGCTCACAATCTCCTTTTTAGTTTGTATCATTTGAAGATTTGGAAGTTGATTGGTTGGGGCCGGTTTAAATCTGAAGCGGTTGATGCAATGCCGAGTCATTCCCACAAGGGGTCAGTGCTTTCCTTTGTTTGAATAACCTTGTTATTTCAAGGGATAACGAAAGGCAATGACTAACATTCAAAGAGTACACTGGTGACCTGCAACAGTTCATTGCTATCATGTGCAAAAGTGCAATGGGAAATGTGGCCAAACTATGGCTTACATGGGAAATTATATGTTGTATTAGAGCCAGAGAAGAGGCATACAAATTGGCCAGAAAAGAGAGAACAGATCTGAGCGGGAGCAGTTTAAGTTCAGTCAAAGGGAACAAAGAGAAAATGAGAACATGAGGTTAAGCCTATGGGGAACTGACTGAAAACGTTTCTACAGATATGTGAGGAGAAACAGATTTGTGAAGACAAATGCAGTCCCCTTACGGTCAGAAACACCGGACGGTATAATAGGAGACAAGGGAATGGCTGATCAACCAAATCCATCCTTTGGTTCTGTGCTGACAAAGGAGGACACCAATGAAATGTTGGGGATCACAGGATTCAGTGAGAGGGAGCAACTGAAGGAAATCGGTGTTAGTATGGAAATGGGGTTGGGGGCATTGGGACTGAAGGCAGATAAATCCCAGGCCCTGATAAGCTACATCCCAGAGGAGCTAAGGTAACCTTCCAAGATTCTAGACTCTGGATCAGATCCTGCAGATTAGTTCATGTAACTCCACTGTTTACAAAGGGAGACAGCAAGAAACCCAGGGATTATAGACCAGTGAGTCTGACATCAGTCATTGGGAAAAGTACATTGTAAAAGAGCGTTCTGGAATTTCAACCTGAGCTACAAATCTTCTCAAAACTCACTATTTGTAAAAGATTTAACTGAGCATTTACAAAGCAGTGGCAAGATTGGACGGAGTCAGGATGGATTTACAAAAGGGAAATGATGGTTGATGTATTTATTGGAATTTTTTGAGAATGTAACTTGCAGAGCTCATGAAGGAGAGCCAGTGGATGTGGTTTATTTGAACTTTCGATGAAGTCCCACCTGAGAGATTAGTGTGTAAAGGTAAAGAACATGGAATTAGAATACTATACTGACCGAGCACAGAACTGGTTGGCAGACAGGAAACAAAGGATAGGAATAAACAGGTCTTTTTCCAAGTGACAGCAGGTGACCAGTGGGGTATGAAGGGTCAGTGCTAGGACCTCAGCTGTTCACAATATAAATGATTAGGTTGAGGGAATTAAATGTAGTGTCTTCAGATTTGTGGATGAGACAAAGCTGGGTGGGATTGGGAGCTGTGAGGTGGATGCAGAGATGTTTCAGCGTGATTTGGGCAATAAGACCTGGTTGTTCTTGTACACCTGTTGCTGTGGGAAGGTAGTTGGGCAGATGCAGTAGGCAGTGAGGAAAGGAAGTGGGATGTTGGCCTTCATAGTGAGAGGATTCCCGTATAGGAGCGGGCATCTCTTTCTATCATTGAACAAGGTCTCAGTGAGAGTATTGTGTGCCGTTTTGGTCTCCTCATCGGAGGGAGAATGAGGGAGGGAATATAACCAAGGTTTACCAGATCAATTCCTGGGGTGGTGAGACTTGTGTATGGAGAGAGACTATTGGTTCAGATTTAGATTGACTGGAGGAAGAATAAGGAAGGGGGAATCTTCTAGAAATCTATAAAATGCTAACACAGAAGAATGTTCCTGATGATGGGGGAGTCCAGACGCAGGGGTCACAGTCTGAGAATGTGTTGAGATCGATTCATTTGTTCACCCAGAGAGTGGTGAGCCTGTGGAATTCCCAAAGTAACAGCCAAGTGTGCAACACTTCAGGGAATTGGATCCAGCACTTGGCCATGATCATAAGGAACAGCAGAGTAGGTTCAAGGGGCCACATGGCATCCTGTTGTTATATTAGCTACCCTCCAATCTGTAAGAACAGTTGCAGATTCGAAAGAATCTTCATCTTGGCTTCTTAGTGCCTCACTTAATCAGGAACCAAGAGATGAGCTAAGTGCTGCAGGTTGATAACGACAGACCAGCCCTTACCACCGATCGGGCAGAGGTAGGAAAACTATTTGCTCCCAACACACCAGCAGCATGCTATCCTGTATAACAGGAGCTGGTTTTACTAGGACTCGGGGAGTCTTGTATAACAGATGAGAGCTGTCCTGGGAATCTCGAGAGTCCTGCAGAATGAGGCAGTTGGACTGGAGCCCAGGAAACGTAAGAACAACAGTTGGCTCTTCTGTCTGCTAACCATGCTCTGCCTTTCAGTCTAATCATGGTCAAGTGAAGACTTTGCCTCTTACTCCCCGTGTCCCTACGCCACTGGTACTAGATCAATCTTTACCTTAAACAGACTCTGAGCCTCCACAGCCCCATTGAGGTAGAGAATTACAAAGGTTCATAACTGAGTAAAACAAAAATTCTGTGTTCTCCCTTAACTGCTTAAAATTGGGTGCCTTGACTCTAGCCTCCCCAACCAGGGTAAACATCTTGCCTACATCTACCCTGACTATCCTTTAGGGATTTTATAGAGACCTTGTTTGTACTGGGACTCAGGTAGGCCTGGTCTAACAACTCTGTACTTGATATATCTGATGACTTGCAGGATTTCAGGATAGAACTTCTTGGTTTTACAGACAGGTACAACTTGGTGCCTGAGAGCAATTTTATTTCTATCACATAATTAGAAGCTCTCCTGTGGCATTGCTCCTCGGTACCGAGGGAAGTGCAGAAACTGCCATTCTCGAAGAGAAGGATGGTCAGTGGGGGAAGATCAGCCAAACAGCAGCAGCTTGTATTTATGGAGCAGCTTACACTGCACTTCATCTTCTCGAATTCTAGATTTCACACCTTTCTTTGGTGTGGCTGTACAGAGTCTGGTATTAGACAATAGGTGCAGGAGTAGGCCATTCAGCCCTTCGAGCCTGCACCGCCATTCAATATAATCATGGCTGATCATTCCTATTCAGTATCCTGTTCCTGCCTTATCTCCATAACCCTTCATTCCACTATCTTTGAGAGGTCTATCCAACTCTTTCTTAAATGAATCCAGAGACTGGGCCTCCACTGCCCCCTGTGGCAGAGCATTCCACAC
>NC_057737.1:1028920-1030017 GCF_004010195.1 Chiloscyllium plagiosum | reverse complement strand
TCCTGAGCTGAAGCCTCACTCTTCGATCTAAACTTCCTTAGACCCTCTTTTTGTGGCACGTCTGTGGACTCTTAATTAAGGTTAGAGGAGGAGGGAGGGAGACCCTACTTTGTAGGACCTGGGGTTTAGAACACACCCACTCTAATAGCAATCACTTACCTTCCCGATCGTCTTTGCGCTCCGCCTGAACTTCCGTCCAGCTCCCGCCGCTCTCTGCTGCGAAAAGCCGGTTGTATCAGCATAGAAATAGACTGGTCACAGGCCTCCAGTCTGAAAAACAACCCTCCACCACCACCCTCTGTCTTCTACCTTTGAGTCAGTTCTGTATCCAAATGGCTAGTTCTCCCTGTATTCCATGAGATCTAACCTTGCTAATCAGTCTCCCATGGGGAACCTGGTCGAACACCTTACTGAAGTCCATATAGATCACATCTATTGCTCTGCCCTCATCAATCTTCTTTGTTACTTCTTCAAAAAACTCAATCAAGTTTGTGAGACATGATTTCCCACGCACAAAGCCATGTTGACTATCCCGAATCGGTCCTTGCCTTTCCAAATACATGTACGTTCTCTCCCTCAGGATTCCCTCGAACAACTTGCCCACCACCGAGGTCAGGCTCACCGGTCTATAGATCCCTGGCTTGTCTTTACCGCCCTTCTTAAACAGTAGCACACTACGTTTGCCAACCTCCCGCCTTCCGGCACCTCACCTGTGACTATCGATGATACAAATATCTCAGCAAGAGGCTGAGCAATCCCACAGAGTTCTCTGGTACACCTGATCAGGTCCTGGGGATTTATCCACCTTTAACCATTTCAAGACATCCAGCACTTCCTCCTCTGTAATCTGGACATTTTGCACGATGTCACCACCTATTTCCCTCCAGTCTATATCTTCCATATCCATTTCCACAGTGAATACTGATGCAAAATATTCATTTAGTATCTCCTCTATTTTCTGTGGCTCCACACAAAGACTGATCTTTGAGGGGCCCTATTCTCTCCCTAGTTACCCTTTTGTCCTGAATATATTTGTAAAAACTCTTTGGATTCTCCTTAATTCTATTTGCCAAAGCTATCTCATGCCCCCGTTTTGC
>NC_057737.1:1017325-1028263 GCF_004010195.1 Chiloscyllium plagiosum | reverse complement strand
GGAATATCCTCCCTCAGCACAGCTGTAATGCTTCCCTTATCAAAAATGCCACTCCCCCTCCTCTCTTGCCTCCCTTTCTATCCTTCCTGTTGTATTTGTATCCTGGAACATTAAGCTGCCAGTCCTGCCCATCCCTGAGACATGTTTCCGTAATTGCTATGATATCCCAATCCCATGTTCCTAACCATGCCCTGAGTTCATCTGCCTTCCCTGTTAGGCCTCTTGCATTGAAATAAATGCAGTTTAATTTATTAGTCCTACCTTGTCCCTGACTGTTTGACTCACTTCTGTTCTCAACTGTACCCGTCTCAGATCAATCTCCTCACTATCTCCCTGGGTCCCGTCCCCCACCCCCCAACACACCTTACTAGTTTAAATCCTCCCAAGCAGTTGTAGCAAATTTCCCTGCCAGTATATTAGTCCCCTTCCAACTTCGGTGCAATCCGTCCTCCTTGTACTGGTCACTTTTGAGACTCCTCAGTTGAGTTCCAAATGTTGCACTGAAACCATTCGCTTGGACTGGCATTATGTTATCGTAACTTTGAAAAGAGATCATCTCATCACATAAATACAAATAAGCCAGATGCCTGTTTTTGGTTTCAAGTCATTACATGGGTGATCTGCTCGTTCTGTGATGTCAGTCCATTGTTTGAACTCTGCCTTACAATGGCTAGATGTTTAAGATCCCATGGCTGTGTTTGAAGAAGAGTAGGGAAGCTGTTCAATCTTCATTTCTCAAGTAGTGTCATTAAGATTCACAGGTCCTCTATCTAACTGTTGTGTTTGAGAGTTCTCAGTGCACCTGAGAGTGCTGTCTGCCTACAATACACTCAATGTTTCAAAGTAATTCCTTGTAGATCTGGAAGGTTTCTGATAGATGTGATGAGATCCCTTGCAAATTCTTTTTCATCGGGAAGCAACCTCCAGATCTTCACCGGCCACAAGTGATGTCAGTGTGTCTAAGAAGCCAGTGATGTATTCTAGTGAGTTTCAGCATGCAAGGTTTTGACGTCTCTGAAGCCATCATTGAAGAAGGAACATTTGGGAGAAGCACTTTCAGCATTAAGTACTGTTTAAAAACCTCAACTTTATTCATTGTTTGTTTGTTCATTTGGAGGAACACTCACATGATGTATGGCAGTTGGGTCAATGAGAGCACATTGACTGTAAAATAACAGCTGTTAGTCTCAACAATTTTCTTATGAAAGCATTTGGTCAGAAATATGCTATTTTTGTCTACACAGCAGTCTGAAAGTGACTGATGTGTTCTGTCAGAGCAAATGTAAAAATCTTCCTATTATCCAACTCTTAACTTTGCAGTTTCATCTCTTGGTCAGGTTTCGTCCAAACCCCATTGTAGTCAAATAAGTGCAACAGCAGATGTTTACTGAGCTCAGATTATGGAGCATATTGGTCTCTCAGTCACCTGGGAGAATTTCATTTTCCAAGCCCATTCAATGAGATATTGGCATTGTAGTCAAAGGATTTCACTGTGGACTGGAAACTGCAGATAATGTACAGCAAAGTAGCATTAGGTCCACTGCTTTGTTTGGGATCTGTTTGTTTAAATCTTTTTGTTGATAGATTTGCACCTTCTTGAACAAACCATTTCTTCAGCTGGCTCCATGGTGAATCTGGGAACAGACTTAAATTGAGTTTCTGTTCTACATCAGATCATGCTTCAGAGAGTTGGTTGCAATCCAAGACCTCATCTGTGTTTGCAGTAATACATGAAACAGCTAAACAGATCAGTTCTTCACCGTCCTTCATTTATCTCTACAATAACCTAGAGCTGCCAATTCCACCATTGACTCCTGCTTGAGCCTACTAGATTAGATGAGAAACACTGAAGTAATGACTGGGCTGCAGCGTGAAAGAAGTTGTCTTGATTGGGGCCAATGGCAGAATGGATAATGTGCCTGGCCACGAATGAGAAAATCACAGGTTTCCCTCCCACTGTCTCCAGGACATTTCATGAACTGACTTTACACATATTGGGATTTTATGGCACAGTGTTCCTATCTCTGAGCTGGAAGTTCCAGATTCAAGTCTCTTTTGCTCCAGGAGCATGTTATAACAAGCTGGTTGATCAGAAATATACTGTTTAAAAGTTGCTGGCAAACCAATTTGTAGAACCTATGCCCAGCCCCAGATTCTGGATACCAGTGTGGTTTTGGTTGCTGGTGTGGTTTGGTTATCTGGTGTGATTTTGGTTATTAGTGTGGCTTGGTTATATGGGTATCAGTGTGGTTTTGGTTACTGGTGTGATTTGGTTATCTGGTTACCCCGGTGTGGTTTTAGTTACTGTTATGGTTTGGTTACTTGATTACCCAGTGTGGTTTCGGTTACTGGTGTGTTTTGGTTACTGGTGTGGTTTGGTTACCCAGGAGAAAGCAAGGATTGCAGATGCTGAAGATCAGAATTGAGTGTGTGGTGCTGGAGAAGCACAGCAGGTCAGACAACATCTGAGGAGCAGGAGAATCGACGTTTCAGTCATTAGCCCTTCATCAGGAATGAGACTTGTGGATCGGAGCTGAGAGATAAATGGGAGGGGGAGGTAGCAGGGAGAAGGTGATAGGTCAGAGGGGCAGTGATGGACGGGTCTGGAAGGCGGTGCCGAGTTGGGAGGCTTGGGACTGGGATAATGTGGGGGGAGGGGAAATGAGGAAGCTGTTGAAATCCGCATTTATCCCATGTGGTTGCAGAGTCCCAAGGCGGAATATGAGGCATTCTTCCTCCAGGTGTCGGTGGTAATGGTTTGGCGGTGGAGGGGGCCCAGGACCTGCATGTCCTTGACGGAGTGGGAGGGGGAGTTGAAATGTTCAGCCACAGGGTGGTGGGTGAGGGTGTCCCAAAGATTACCCAGTGTGGTTTTGGATGCTGCTGTGATTTTGGTTACCTGGCATTGATTTAATTACCCAGTGTGGTTTTGGTTACCAGTATAGGCTTGGTTACCTGGTGTGGTTCAAATTGTGGCTGGTGTAAAGCTTCTCAAGATGTGAAAATATGGGATAGTAAAGGTCAGAGTTGAAAGGTCCACTCTGCCTCTTTCCCTACACAGGCTGCTTGACCTGCTCAACATACCCAGCGTTTTCTGCTTCAATTGTAGATTTCCAAATACTGCGTTTTTTTTGTTTTCAAACAAATGGTGGAAGGTTTTGGGAATACTTTGATATAATGTGGTGTTAATCTTGGCTCATAAGTAGCGATGCTCAGCAGATCGGCAGTACCTGCAGTCGAATTGTTGAGGACTTCAGGGAGTTTGGTGATGACTGGCCTTAGAAAGACGGTCAGAGTCTTGGGATGAAGGGCAGCCTTTACTGACTGATGTACCGAGAAAAATCTTCATTCAGTGAATCTTTGGAATCCAAGGGATACGGGATAGAGGATGCTCAGTTGTTCGGTCTTTGCAATTGAAGGGGTTTTGAGTAGCAAGGATTATAGAGAAAGTGCAGAAAGTACTGGCTGAGGTGGAAGATCAGGCAGTGATGTGGATTGGAGAAGGGGACATGAGGAATGAATGGCCTCCTGCTGTCCCAATTCATTCAGTTCTAATTCTGCCAGAAGGTGGTCCTGGGCCATGAGCCTCTGGATGGTCATTTTGGTCCTTATTAAAATCGAGAATATGGGGGCTAGCTGTGATATCAATATCACTTCAATGTTCCTGTGTTAGAGTTCTTCTAAGAGTTGTTCAGCTCTCACCTCACTCTCACACACACACAGTAATAACTAACATTGTTTAACAGTAACCTTACGATAGGGTCATGGGCCTGACCTTGTCTAAAGATCCAAAGAGACTACATGAGAACATGTTACAGAACAACAGCGATGGAGACCCAGTCTGTGGTACATGGTGGTTTCTGTCAGCCACATCGAGAGGACTGTGAGGTAAAATCGAGCAACAATAAGACAGGGAGCCCCTCTGACGATTTCTCCAACGTAGACACTTGACAGATCACCCAAAGTGAGGAGTGCTCTGAGCCAGCAGGAGATCCCTCACCAGTTTCCCAGTCCCTATCCTTTCTGAGACCCCTCGGTGTGGCAGACAAGGATCCAGGGGTCTCAGCCTCTGGGAAACAGCAGCGGTTCCGGGTGACTACTTTCTTACACGAAGCAGATGGCATTGCTGAAGAGATCCTCATCGGGAAATCTATGGATGGAACCTTGGTCAGTCCCAACAGCCTTCGATGGGTATCCCAGATCCATGAACTTGTTTGGACTAATTGTCTTGACCAACCAGGGTCCCAGCAGGTTGTGGATTTGGTACTTTGTATAAAAGGTTTATATTGTATTACTGCTTCATGTGAAGACATGCTGTTGAGAGGTGAGCTCATTCCAATTCTCAGTAGGGTGAACTCTTCATGTATCAGATCATTGTCATTCACCTGCCCTTCATGGTTTTATAAACCTCTAGAAGGTCACCTCTCAACCTTCTGTGTTCCAGTGAAAAAAAGTCTCAGTCTTTCCGGTCTATTTTTATATTTCAAACCCTCCATTCCCAGCAATATCCTGGTAGATCTTTTCTGAACTCTCTCCAGTTCAATAATATCCTTCCCATAACAGGGCAACTAGAACTGGACACAGCACTTCAAAAGAGGCCTCATCAGTGTCCTGTACAGCCTCAACATGACGTCCCAGCTCCTCTACTTAAAAGGACTGAGCAATGAAGGCAAGCGTGCTAAATGCCTTAACACCCTGTCTATTGGTGATGCAAACTTCAAGAAGTTATGGGCCTGAATCCCTTGGTGTCTCTGTTCGACAACACTGCCTCAGGGTCCTATTAGTAATTGCATGTTCCGGTCTTTATTTGTATTACCAAAATGCAATACCTCACATTTCTCCAAATTAAACTCCATCTGCAACTCCAATTGATCAAGATCCCTGTAATCTTAGATAACCTTCACTGTTCACTAAACCACCACTTTTGGTGTCATCTACAAACATACTAACCATGCCTCCTATATTCAGTGACCTTGAAAGAATTCTGAAATGGATCCTGTGCTCCCTGACAGCTTAGAAGGGCCTTCTCCCAGTTCACCGCTGACCATCAAAAGGCAGGATTCTGGCTCTGAAATGTCATTCGTAATTAAAGGTTGTTTGGAGCTCACTAATTGTAAGTGGTCAAGTTATTAAGGAGCATCACGGTGTATTATAGAATTTGAACAAATCTTTGTTTTAGTCATATGTGGCCAACGGGGTCCTCCACAGCAGTTAGCAGATGCTCCATCCCTGCAGAACTTCCCTCTCTGACCAGATAAGGACTATATCCATTCTGGGAGGAGATGTCACACCCTGGGAACAATTACAGTGCCCTCCCTCAGCCTCTTCAGAGGAGACCAGCTTTCACCTGAAGAAGTTTGGATGACATTTGGTTCTTAGCTTTTTGTAGAGTTTGGTGAGTGTTAGAGATTGGCTCCTTTCTTCACAGATTTCTGACCAGGGACATATCCAATAATGTGGCGACTGGAACTGCACACAGTATTCCAAGTGTGGTCTAACCAATATTTAATAAGGTAGCAACAGGACTTCCCTGTTTTATGCCCCAGCTAATGAAGGCAAACATTTCAAATCTCTCCTTCACCACACTGTTTGCCTGTGTTAACACCTTCAGGGATGTGTGGACTTGTACACCAAGGACCCTTTGTTCCTCAGTACTCGCAAGGGACCTATCAGTCATTGCATATAGACTTCCCTTATTAGACTTCCCAAAATGCATCAGCTCACACTTACCAGGATTAATTTCCATCTGCCATTGCTCTGCTCAATTTACCAGCTGAGCCATATCAGACTGCAGCCTTAGACTATCTTTCTCTCTGTCAACGCCACCACTAATTTTCATGTCATATGCAAACTTATTACAGGTTGTTCTGCTTTAACGTGTGTTTTGTCAGTGTGAATTGGCTATAACGTGATTGATGAATTGTGGACACTGTTTGAATGACACAAACTTTCTACTGAACGAGATTAGCGATTTTCTATTAGCAATTTTCTACAGCGTGAACTTGCGGAAGAAAACTGTTGCGTTATAGTAGAACCACCTGTAATTTAACCTTCTCCATCGAAGTCGTTATTCTACATAAAACAGCAGGGTTCCTGATCTCTGTGGTACATCACTGGTCACAGGCTTCCAATCAAAAACAACCCACAACCATCATCCCTTGCTTCCTATTTGGAAGCCAGTTGGAGGTCCAGTTTGCCAACTTGCTGTGGACCCCAAGGGCTTTTACATCTTGGACCAGCTTTCCATGCAAGAGCTTGTCAAAGGCCTTACTGAAGTCCATATAAACCAAAACTGTTCTACCCTCATCAATATATTGAGTCACACTTTCAAAAAAATTCAATTAAATTAGTCAGACAGGATCTCCCTCTGACAAGACCCTACTGACTTCCTGATCAATCCCTGCCTTTCCAAATGTTGATTAATCCTGTCTTTAGAATATTTTCCAATAATACATTTACTTCAGCAAACATTGTTAATACCTCTATTAAACAATGTTGGAAACGGCAAAATACTGGGGGGAGGGCTGTGGAAGATGTCTAATGAATCTCTGAGGTAAAATGTGCTGTCACTGTGACTTCAGTCATCTTCTCTTCGCGTTCTGCTCAGAAGTTGGATCGTGTACAGCTTGGAGCATATCGCTTTGTAGCCTTATCATCATGTGAAGCAAGTCCTCATTTAAAGTCGTGCTTACATTGGGTAAAGATCACAAAGTGGAACAACTTTAAGTGAAGCCTGATTTTCTATAGGAATTAATGTTGAAGCTGAGTTAGGTTCCTTGAATCAGTTCTCATCCAGTAAAATAATATAAAAGTTGACATCCGTACCACTTATGAGTAGCACTGCATTCCTAACTGAAATAATTCGAAAAAGAACTGTGTTATTAAATATAAAATAGAAACAATCTCCTTGAATGTACAAGATGGTTAGATTGACCAGACTCAATCCAGTGGTAGAAGTTGATGGTTTAACTCTGTTCCCCGGTCTACCTGCGCTGGCACCACCTGTAGTCCAGGAGTTAGGGAAGACCAGAGCTGGGTCCCACATGGATAGGGAGGGAGGGTGCAGGGTCCTTTACCCAGGGTCAGAACCAGACAGAGAGGTTCCTCGAGGAGGTCTGAGTGAAGTGCTGGGTGCCTAATTGCCAGAGGAAATTTCCAATACAAAAATAACAGTAATACTGGAAGAAAATGCTCTGGTCACAGAACACCATTCTGAAATAGGTCAGCCAGAATCCGTGGAGCAAGAAAATCTCTCCACCCTGAAGGCTCCCTGCCTCTATTCCTGATGAAGGACTTTTGCCCGAAACGTCGATTTTCTTGCTCCCCGGATGCTGCCTGACCTGCTGTGCTTTTCCAGCACCACTCTAATCTAGACTCTGGTTTCCAGCATCTGCAGTCATTGTTTTTACCTACCATTCTGAAATACAAGGTGAGTTGAATCGGTTTACTGCTTCTCTTTCTTCTGGGTTCCTGTGACAATGGACATCAAGATGCAGAGGACGTCAAAATGAAAATGATGAGAAATGAATAAAACAGACCCCAAATCATAAACCATGTTAAAATGGATTGAGGTTAAGAGCGGAACTTTAATTGAGGACAACCTGTACAAGTGCAACAATAAACATTATTATAGAGTCAGAGAGTTGTACAGCACAGAAACAGACCCTTTGGTCCATGCCAACCGGAAGACCAGAGCTGGGTCCCACATGGATAGGGAGGGAGGGTGCAGGGTCCTTTACCCAGGGTCAGAACCAGACAGAGAGGTTCTGGGAGGAGGTCTGAGTGAAGTGCTGGGTGCCTATTTGCCAGAGGAAATTTCCAATACAAAAATAACAGTAATACTGGAAGAAAATGCCCTGGTCACAGAACACCATTCTGAAATAGGTCAGGCAGCATCCGTGGAGCAAGAAAATCTCTCCACCCTGAAGGCTCCCTGCCTCTATTCCTGATGAAGGACTTTTGCTCGAAACGTCGATTTTCTTGCTCCTCGGATGCTGCCTGACCTGCTGTGCTTTTCCAGCACCGCTCTAATCTAGACTCTGGTTTCCAGCATCTGCAGTCATTGTTTTTACCTACCATTCTGAAATACAAGGTGAGTTGAATCGGTTTACTGCTTCTCTTTCTTCTGGGTTCCTGTGACAATGGACATCGAGATGCAGAGGACGTCAAAATGAAAATGATGAGAAATGAATAAAACAGACCCCAAATCATAAACCATGTTAAAATGGATTGAGGTTAAGAGCGGAACTTTAATTGAGGACAACCTGTACAAGTGCAACAATAAACATTATTATAGAGTCAGAGAGTTGTACAGCACAGAAACAGACCCTTTGGTCCATGCCAACCAGATATCCTAAAGTAATCTAATCCCATTTTCCAGTACTTGGCCCATATCAATCTAAATCCTTCCTTTTCATATACCCATCCAGATGCCTTTTAAGTGCTGTAATTGTACCAGCTTCCACCCGTTTCTCTGGCAGTTCATTCCGTTCACGTACCACCTACTGCGTGAAAAAGTTGCCCCTTCGGTCCCTCTTATATCTTTCCCCTCTCACCCTAAACCAATGCCCTCCAGTTTTGGACTCTCACATCTGTGGGAAAAGACCTTGTCTATTTACCCTATCCATGCCCCTCATAATTTTATAAACCTCTATAACGTCACCCCTCAGCCTTCGATGCTCCAGGGAAAACAGCCCCAGCCTGTTCAATCTCTCCCGATAGCTCAAATCCTCCAATCCTGGCAACATCCTTGTAAATCTTTTCTGAATCCTTTCAAGTTTCACAACGTCCTTTCTGTAGCAGGGAGGCCAGAACTGAACACAATATTCCAAAAGTGGCTGAACCAATGTCCTGTTCAGCTACAACATGACCTCCTAACTCCTATACTCAATGCACTGATCAATAAAGGAAAGCATACCATATCCTGTGACTTCACTTTAAAGGAACAATGAACCTGTACTCCAAGGTCTCTTTGTTCATTAACACTCCCCAGGATCTTAGTAAGTGTGTAAGTCCTGCCCTGATTTGCCTTTCCAAAATGCGCACTGCATATTTATCTAAATAAACTCCATCCTCCAATCATTGGCCCATCTGATCAAGATCCCATTGTAATCTGAGGTTGCCTTCTTCGCTGTCCACTACACCTTCAATCTTGGTGTAATCTGCAAACTTATAACTAAACTTCCTATGTTCACATCCAAATCATTTATATAAATGACGAAAAGCAGTGGACCCAGCACCGATCCTTGTGGTACACCACTGCTCACAGGCCTCCAGTTTGAAAAGCAATCCTTCACCACCACCCTGTGACTTCTACCTTCAAGCCAATTCTGTATCCAAATGGCTAATTCTCCGTGTGTTCCATGTGATCTAATCTTGCTAACCAGTCTCCCATGGGGAACCTTGTCAAATGTCTTATTGAAATCCCTTTGGATTACGTTCATCACTCTGCCCTCATCGGTCCTCTTTGTTACTTCTTCAAAAATCCCAGTCAAGTTTGTGAGACATGATTTCCCATGGACAAAGCTGAAACTTTATTGCTGGAACAGCACAGCAGGTCAGGCAGCATCTAGGGAACAGAAGATTCGACGTTTCGGGCAATGCCCTTCCTCAGGAATGAGCAGAGAGTGTTCAGCAGGAGAAGATAAAAGGTAGGGAGGAGGGACTTGGAGGAGGGGCGTGGGAAATGTGATAGGTGGAAAGAGGTCAAGGTGAGGGTGATAGATAGGTGGAAAGAGGTCAAGGTGAGGGTGATAGATAGGTGGAAAGAGGTCAAGGTGAGCTGTGCTGTTCCAGCAATAAAGTTTCAGCTTTGATCTCCAGCGTCTGCAGACCTCACTTTCCCATGGACAAAGCCATGTTGACTATTCCTAATCAGTCCTTGCCTTTCCAAATACATGTAAATCCTGTCCCTCATGATTCTATCCAAAAACTCGCCCACCACCGATGTTAGAGACAAAAAAGCTGCAGATGCTGTAATCCAAGGTAGACAAGCAGAAGGCTGGAAGAACACAGCAAGTCAGGCAGCTTCAGGAAGTGGGGAAGTCAACATTTCGGGTGTAACCCTTCTTCAGGAGTGAGGGTGGGTGTAAGGGGAGCTGCAGATGTCAGGCTCACCAGTCTATAGTTCCCTGGCATCTCCTTACCACCTTTTTAAAACAGTGGCACTACGTTAGCCAACTTCCTGAACAAAAACTAAGACCAGGATCAACATATTCAAAGGTCCTTTGCACTCCAGTAATGATCTCCTACAATCTCTTCTGTCAGGCAGAAGGTACAAAAGCCTGAACACACAGCCAACAGGTTCAGGGACAGTTTCTTCCTGGCTGTTATTACACTAATGAATGTATTCTCAAACATGAAATAATGCTGACCTTGCTAATGTTGAACTCTCTTGTACACCGTATGCAAATGTTACCTGTGTGCCTCTGTACAAGTCGTTTGTTCTGTATACCTTTGCTTACTATGATTTGCCTGCACAGCTCGGAAGGAAAGCTTTTCATGAGAGTCTTGGTGAAGGGTCCCACTTCAAACATTGACTCTCCTGTTCCTCTGATGCTGCTTGACCTGCTGTATTTTTTTCCAGATCCACATTTAATCAATTAATCAGTTCTGAGGAAGGGTCACTGGACGTGAAAACTTAAATTTGCTTTCTCGTCACAGTTGTTGTCAGACCTGCGGAGTTTCTCCAGCAAATTCTGTCTCAGGCTGGGGATGAACAGGGAAAGCTGCCGTTCACCGTAGGGCCGCTAGGAGGCAGGCCGTTCGCGATTGGAGCCTCAGCGGCCGCCGTCCGTCGACGCTGGGCAGTCTGGGAGTTGTAGTCTCGCCGAGGATCATGGGAGGTGTAGTCCAGCGCCGCCGAAAGATGGCGGACTGTCTGGAGCGGGTCCGAGTCTCCGAGGCCGAGCTCCGGGAGGTTGCCCGAGCCCTCAGCAC